>NC_050528.1:412289-416000 GCF_002922805.2 Oryzias melastigma
TGTTCTCATCGGCTGGATACACCTGTACAGGTAATTGTCATGAGGAGGGACTCATGACAGTTACCTGTACAGGTGTATCTAGCCAATGACAAAATGAGGCCCTCTCCTCTCCTCTAATGCTCTAAAGCATTTAACAGTACAAGAGCCATTTGGCCTGTTTTCTATTGATCTAAACCCAGAAAGAGCCGCATAGTCATTTAAGAAATTTAGATTTATATTTATTACCTTCTTTTTCTAATAATAAATATGACTTATGTTTATTTTTGGCTCAAACAAAAGCAAAAATACAAAAAGAAACTCAAAATGTGATTTTTTTTTTTAATGTTTGACATGAGCTCAAATAACTTATTTTCAAACTGATGTTCTGAGCTAAACAGGATCATCTCAGAGCAGCTGTTAACCAATGATGTGCAGCATGAGATTATGCAGGAGGGTCAAACTCAATCATACAGGGAGTTAAAACCCAAAACACACCTTAGGTCCCGCGCCGAACAAGATAAACATTTATAGAACACACTAAAACTACATTTTTAAAACTTTAAAAACATAACTTTTTAACAATACTGTGGAAAATAAAAAGGCTGGAATCTTATTTTAGAATAAATAAATTCAAACCTTAAAAACTTTCAATATTTTACTGTCCTTAAAAATATATTTCGTCAAAATTATACAAATTAGAACTGAGCGCAACATCAGGCTGTTAATAACAATAATATAAAATAATCAAGAGGGCTGATTAGAATTAATAATTGACTTTGACACATTTGAGATAATGTGTGCTTAACTCATTAAAGATCAAAGTTTTTACCAAAGTTTTCCTTTACACATAAAACCTGTGCATTCTGGAGGAACCCCTTAGCCATCAATTTATAAATGTAACTAATCTAAATTCAATAAATGCTCATTAAGTAATCCTTACTATAAAAAGTACTATTTTTTTATTTTTCTTCAGCCAGAGAGACATGAAAGAGCCTCATTTGGCTCTGGAGACGCAGGTTGCAGACCTCTGCTCTAAAGCAAAGGGAAGTTGAGGCTGACTCCGCCCACAGCCAAAATTTAAAAATCCAGTCAGAGGGGCGGGGCTTGGGAGCAAGACTGTTGTCATTACTGGAGCTGCAGATCAGAGACTTCTGAAACGTACATGGGTTGTGTCTGAATTCCTTCTCTAGCCCAACGCCTACAAACGATGTAGTGCTCTGGATTTTAAAGGCAGTTCAGACACAATGTGAACTATGTTTCTTTCGTTTCTCCAGATGCCAGATATGACATCGTGAAATGTTCAAAACGAACATTTATCGACATTTATGTATGTCTCCACTGTGTTCTGATGGTGGAAATGTGGATGGTTAATAAAAAATACATTTAAGAATGTTTTTTTGTTTGAAATTGTTCGACTGCAATGCATTGTGGTCTATATTCGCTAATCTAGTGAGCATCGATGCATGCTAGTTTTTCACAAAGACTTCTGGGAGATTTCTAGTGCACTGGATCGTGGAATCAGTAGATTAGGACAACGCTAGAACATGGAGAACACACTATGTAGTGATTGGGGGATTGGACACAGCTAAGGTTAGACCAATTCAGCTGTAATACCTAGATTCAACCTGTAGGGGGCACCACACAGGCAGTTTTAGACTATATTTTTAAGAAATAAACAATTTTATTTTAATTTGTCAAAATGTGGCAATGACCAACAGACAGCACTTTTCAAGCACATTTATAGAAGTCAACAGACAAAAAAACGTTGATTTTGGTTATCCTTTAATAATAAAATACTCAGCAGAGTATTATTGTGAAATAATCTAATGAGACAAGAGAAACACGAAAAGGACAAACAAATTAAAATATAAAAACACGAGAGTTTTCAAATTATAAAAAGACACTAAGAATAAAAGTTTAATTTGTTTTTAAAACAGAATTCATAAGAACGCAGCTGCATAGTTTCCACAGAAATTTTATTCTGAAATTCCTCTGTAAATATTTTATTTTGTGCTAAAGAAGCTCATAAACGTGTTCAACCCTCAGTGTTTTTTTGCTGGGGGGCTCTCTGCTCGTCCTTGCCCCGGCCCCCCCGCTCTCCTCCTCCGCCCCTGTCCTGAGCCAGATTTTCCTCGCAGATTAACCTCGCATTTCCCGGCGTGCGCGCGCTCCGAGGAGCACGGACGGAGTTCGGAGCCGCCTTCCCGCGTTCGGCGCGCGCCTTCCCGTCTCCGGAATGAATGGACTCGGAGCCGAGTGAAGCCGAGCGGAGCCGAGAATCCCCCTGACCGACCCGCGCGCGTCTCTCTGCGCGGAGGCAGAACGCGGCGTGACACGCAGAGCAGCAGCCGCGTGCGGGACCGGAGCCCCTCTGCTCTCCCGCGTTCACCCCGAAAGGAGTACTTCCGGCGGACACAGCCTCGTCTCTCCGCGGGCAGCGACTCTCCAGCCGGCAGGCGGTGACCCGCGCCGGACCGAGCCGCCGCCAAAGCTCCCGGATCCACGACCCCGCGCGGGACGGAGCGCGTGCTCCGGTGTGCGGGGGGGCCGTCTGTGGATTGTTGTGCTTGGAACGAGGAGGAGAGTCCCGGCGGGGGGAGAGCCATGCGGGCAGCTCCGGTGAGTCTCCTTCAGACATGTTTACCTCCAACTCCCCGAAGTCCGCGCGCGAGCCCGCCGGACTCCGCCGGTCCGACGGGCGCGCGCCACTTCGCTCGCGGGGAACATGGGATTGTTGTCGAGCAGAGAAGACCCGCGCGAGAAACATCCCGCCACGGCGGTGTGCGCGGTCGGTGCGGGGCTCAGCCGCACGAGCGCCTCTGCTCAAACTTGCGCGCGGTCGCACGCGCACTTCTGTTTTGCAGAAAATCTGCGGGGAATCACTAATGAGGAGGGGGGGTCTGCCCCCTCATTGAGGAGCTTGATGACCCCCCCCCCCGAAATAATTATTCCCACGGGCTGTGCACTTGGTTTGTGCGCGTGCACGAGCACGCCTGCGCGCGCCACACCTTATGAAATGGTTGCTGATTTTTTATCATCAGATGATGCCCCCCCCCCAACACACTCTCTGCTGGGGGGATCATCATTCCGGCCTGAGCGGGTCCAGATCCAGCCCGGCTCTGTTCTCCAGAACCGGAGCCCCCGAGCCGGTTTCCCAGCATCCTCCAGGACTCCGTGCTGTGATTAAAGCTGTCACAGACGGAATGAAGAGGCGAAGTTTAACCAGATAAACCGGGACGGTTTCCTGCTGTTGCATCACAGTCTGACACAAAAGATTCACTGCAAGTTCTGGTTCTGTGCGTCAGACCCGGAGTCTGAATACTAATACAGCATGTTAGGACCGAGCGGGCCCCACCGCACCAGGACCAACCTGCTGAAGGACTGGGGACTGTGGGTTAGAAGATGTTGGTGCTGCAGGTTCTGCTGCAGGATGAAGGTTCTGGTTTTGGTTCTGGTAGCACCTGTAGACAGAGCCTGGCTCCTGATCTGTTAGATTACCTCCGTCAGGTCTGCAGTGCAGCTGAATTTTAACCTGTTTGCTGGTTTCCTCTGGTCGACGTGGAGCTGCTGAGTCTGACGGCGTTCACCGCCGCCGCTGACATCCATCAGTCCTCCCTCCATCATCCATCATCCATCCATCATCCATCCATCCATCATCCATCCATCCATCATCCATCATCATCCATCATCCATCCATCATCCATCCATCCATCAGTCCTCCCTCCATCATCC
>NC_050528.1:416091-429612 GCF_002922805.2 Oryzias melastigma
CATCATCATCCATCCATCATCCATCCATCATCCATCCATCATCCATCCATCATCCATCCATCATCCATCCATCATCCATCCATCCATCATCCAACCATCATCCATCATCAATTCATCCATCCATCATCCATCCATCCGTGATCCATCCATCCATCATCCATCCATCATCCGTCCTTCCATCCATCGATCCATCATCCATCCATCCATCCATCATCCATTATCCATCCATTCATCCATCCATCATCCGTCCTTCCATCCATCATCCATTCATCCATCATTCATCCATCATCATCCATCCATCATCCATCCATCCATCATCCATCCATCCATCATCCATGCAGGAACCTGAAGGATTTGTTCTGATTCTCCCCTGAAAGTTCCTCCTCTGAAAGTGGAACATTCCTGGTACCGTGGTGACGTGACCGACCCGTTCTGGTCCAGTGAGCCGCTCACATTGATGTGGAAGTTTGTGTCAGAATGGATTTCCTGTGATGCTGGAGATGTTTGTGTTGAACAGTCTCAGGTGTTTGGTCATATGTGGACACTCAGGTGGACCTGCTCATCAGGCCACGCCCTCTGTCATCACTATCCACCGTTTGGACTGCAGTTTATGACAGTAGTCATCAAGTAGTTTCCTAGAACCTAAAAATGATCTTATGGGTTCAAATCAGTGGATTGAACCGGGTTTGCCCTCATCCTAACACCTTCACGCCGCATGTCGACAATCTTCAACACCATTCCGTCCACTAAAGACCCGCTCTGATGAAAATGATGTTCTAACATGTTCTGATGGAGAACATTAAGCTTTAAACTGCTCTTCTGGGTATTTCTTTATTCAGATTGTTGTAAAGGAGCAGATGAAAGATGCTGCTTGAAAAAGATCATATTTGTCACATAAACCCAGTGGGCGGGGCCATAAGCTCCCTGCTCCGCCCCATTTTAGATCCATGGACGTCTTTGTTTTCCTGTCTGAGTGGAATCTGGATCAGAACTGTACGGCTGGAAATGATATTGGTGCTGTTTTTGTTGCTCTGGTGAGGCTGGGGGTGTGATGGGCTGTAAGTTAGTGTGGGGGTGGGGGGGTTGGGCGTCTGCTCCAATAGTCCCGCCCACAAACTCAGAACTGATGAACTCCTTCAGAAACTATGTCCTTGAAAACGACGCTTTTTGGCTAAAAACAGCGTCAGCTGATGACTTGAACTCTTTGGAATCAGAAGATGATCAGAGAGGAAGTCGAACGCAGCTTCACCGTGAATGGAAAAACACGGAAGCTTTTTATATATAAGCAGAAATACATTCAGGATTGAAGGGTTTAGGAGTCACAGGTTTTGGTGAGTGGACGGACGGCGTTTGGAGCCAAAGCCAAAACGCATCCCTAACTCAGGTGTCAGTCTGGTGTTTTAATACTTGACCTGGTCACCTGTACACCAGCCTTTCACCTGCCGGGTGGGGGTGGGGGGTCAGTCTTCATCGGTCCTCATGAGGACAGAAAATGACTGAAGTTTTTCCTTGAATCATTTCACCGTAGAGAGAAAACCAAAGTGGAGATTTCAGCCTTCAGGGAGGGCGGAGTCTTCCTGCTGGAAGAATTCAGCGTTTGTGTTACTATTTCCATGATGGCGAGCATTTCCACGTGCCGCTCTGCCATCTGCTCCGTCCTCCTGCAGCCCCGGCGCTGCCTGGCTCCGGTCACGCCGAGTGGAGCTCGGTTGCGGCCACACGCTGCAGACCGCTCTGAGCCCCTCCCAGAGCGCCTCATGCTTTCCATGTGAGTAAGATCTGGGTAATTCTAAGGCCTGTGCTCTAATGAGAGGTCTCGCCCGTCCCGCGTCGGTTTGTGGTGGGTGGGTTCAGAGTTTCTCGGCTTTATTGAAGTTCATAACATCTTTGGGATGCCTGGTTGTTGGTGAAGACAAACCAGATTCTTTTTTTAATCAAGCTGGTAATAATGGGTTAGAAGTGAAGGTCTCACAGATCCAGTTTAGAGGATGGAGGAGGTCCTGGTCTGGATGGAGTCTGATCCTCATCCAAGGATGTTTAGGCTTACAGCCCCCTCCCATGAACATCCTGATTTTAGAGTTTTTAAATGTCTGTGTGTCATTTTCCTTCTGAAAGAGAACAGATGTAATCAGAAATCATTTAGAGTATTTCTCCTTTTAAATCAATCAAACTGTCTTGGACAGACTCTGTCTGAATGAATGATCTTCTTTCCATCAACAGCTCTGCTGCACATGCACTAAACCCTCATCTGTTCCTAGTGTCTAGTTCAGGTTCTGGAGAAGAGAAGATGGTATCTTCACATTGACTGCAGTCAAATGAGCCGCCGTTCACATTTCTGTGGTCAAATCAGCATCACTGGATTTTTGGTGTGAGTTTCATCCAATACTTACGGTAGCAGGACTGAGAACGCTGGAAAATCTCCACCAGACTCCACGGAGCTTCTTGATGTGACCACGGAAATGTGAACGGCGGCTCATTTGACCGCAGTTGGAAAGGATTGTAAATCAATGAAAGAGCATTTTGATGTTAGCTTTGATTATTTTATCAAGAACTCTGAGAAACCAATGATTGAATGTATTGATCACAGTCAATAAACATTGGAGAATTAGCTAAAAGAGTCTTTGGTGGGGCTGCACGGTGGCGCAGTGGTTAGCGCTCTTGCCTCACAGCGAGAAGGCCCCGGTTCGAATCCCGGCTGGGACCTTTCTGTGTGGAGTTTGCATGTTCTCCCCGTGCATGCGTGGGTTTTCACCGGGGACTCCGGCTTCCTCCCACCGTCCAAAAACATGCTTCATAGGTTCATTGGTGACTCTACATTGCCCCTAGGTGTGAATGTGAGAGTGAATGTGTGTGTGATTGAGGCCCTGTGACAGACTGGCGACCTGTCCAGGGTGTACCCCGCCTTCGCCCTTCAGTAGCCGGGATAGGCTCCGGCGCCCCGCGACCCCGAAAGGGAAGAAGCGGCCAAGAAGATGGATGGATGGATGGAGTCTTTGGTGAACTGGAAGGAGAAAGAATCAGGATTTTGGAGGAAGTTCTGTCCATGAAGATCTTCACTTCCTGGGATCAGAACCATATGGCTGGACGTTACCCAGATTGATGGATGTTTTTAGGAAGATTTATGCTAGAGAGACACAGAGCTATCAGAATCAGACGGGGAGGATCAGGGGCTGAGCTCCAAAGGCCACGCCCCCTCAGAGGAGATTTTGGAAACAGAGGCTTCAGATCAACAGGAAAAATGTAATTTTAAGACATTTAGGTAAAAAACTGAACCTAATCATCATTAAAACACTTCTGGGAAGGTTTTTTAAAATGAAAAATGTCATGGTGGACTTGTTGTCGTTGGCGCTCGGATGGCGCTCGCTTCCAGCCCGTTCTTCAGCACACGCAGCGTTCAGGCAGAGAGTGATTTAGGACTCTGTCTGCCAGGCTAATGCAGGAGACGTTTCACTGCTGATTGAAACCAGCCCTCCCATTTCAGAGTCCACTGGTGACATTATAAACCATTTACACCAGTGTTTTACAGGGCACCCTGTATTTGCAAAAGTGGAAACAGACGCAGCGCCCGAACCGGCCCGTTTCACCGCCACAGCGCTCCTTTCGCCGCTGCTCGTATAATTCCTCTTTTTATTTACCTCTCTGTGTGGTTGTGCTGTGGAGTGGATGCAGACACAGAGAGGCCAAACGTCGGGTTAATCGCTTCCGTCTGTGCTTCTCTGAAACCTAAGGAAGCAGGAGGCGTGTCTGTTTGGTGACGCCGTGTTTTGGGTCCGCCTGACTTCAGGACATCCACGCTGGACGTCTCCAAACACGCTGCAGCCTTTGCAATGGCGTAAATGGGCCAAACAGCCTTAATTTAGTTTTCAGCTCATAAGAAACGGGTCATTAAACAGCAGTCGGAGTACAGCTGAAGATCAAACACTTCTACAGAGGAGCGTCGGGAAGAAAGGATCCGTTCTGAGGTTCCTCCACTCAGAACGTCTGAACTCAGCGTGTTTTCTCTCAGGGAAAGACTGGGATTAAAGGTCCATCGGGTCAATAGGAGACATTAAAGATGTTTCCAGAAGGAATCTGTCGAGTTTACCTTGTGTTTAAGAACGCTGGTGCTATGCCAAGGTACGTTCCCCCTGCCAGAATGTGTTTCCCCCCTCAGGAATCGTAGATTTGTTTGGTAACACTCACGTTTTGACCCACACAGCGTTAAAAGGTTGATGACAACAATAGACTTTATTCTGGAGCTTTTGGGAGTTTATTGTCATATTTAAATTTTTTTTCTACACATATTCTATGTAAAACTAAGAGGCGGGGCCACAGATTCTGTCAGGTGATCCAGCCTGCCAGAATCTGTGTCCCCAAAAGATTTGCTGTAGGAACAACAACTGTTTATTAATTGTTCATTGTTACATGGTTCCATAATAAAGTCAGAAATCGTGTTTTTTTATCCCAAATTAGCCAAGCTAAGGTCATTTTTTAACACAAAAAGCTACTGTCGTTTTATGTAGAATATATGCAAAAATATGCAAATATGACAATGAACTCCTAGAAGCCTTAGAACACGTGTCAAAGCCAAGGCCCGGGGGCCGGATCCGGCCCTCCAGATCATTTTATTTTATTTTATGAATTACCTGATGTTATCTTGCTCTTATTTCTAACTTGTATCATTTTGACAAAATATATTTTTATGGAGAGTAAAACATTGGAAGTTATTTAAGATTTAAGCTCATTTATTCTGGAATAATTTTTATTCACAATTTTGTGAAAAGTTACAGTTTTAAAATGGGCATTCTGCAGCTTTTTGGACTATTTTGGAGTTAAGCTAGTGTTTCAGCTACATGCTAGCTGTTTTGGGTAAGCTATGTTTTATTTATTTTAGGCTAATTTGGCATTTAGCTAACATTTTAGCTGCCAATCAGCTTCAGCATTTTCAGCTATCCGCACTAGCATCTTCAGTGGCCACATTCAGCTGACCGCATTAACGCCAGCATTATCACAGGTAATGCTGTATATCTAGTTCATAATTATGTTAAAAAGTTATGATTTTAAAGTTTTAAAATGTAGTTTTAGAGTGTTTATTAAATGTTTATCCTGTTCGGCCGTGATCTAAGGTGTGTTTGGTGTGACTGAGTTCGACCCCCTGGTTTAGAATAAAGTCCCTCATAATCATTCTTCTCTGTTTGGGACACAAATCAACGATACCAGAAAGCGGGGAAACAAATTCTAGCAGGGAACGTGTCTTGTCTCAACGCCGGCGTCCTGCAGCCTCAGAAACAGAAACATTTTCTTCATTTCATATTCAGAGATTATTTCAAAATTCAGGGATGAAGGTTTCAAGAATGGAAAGGCTCTTCTCTCCCATCAGCTCGGCGCTAATATTACTCGTCTTACTACTTAGAGATGTGAGAAATGAAAGTCACAGACGAGCGCGGAGCTGCAAGCTGCCGATTGGTATGCAGCAGCGAGAATACAATGAAACGTCGGAACGTTGCTGTTCGTCTGCAGGCTCTGATCTCACATGGTCCCAGATGGCTCTCTCACCACACACACCAGCTAATTAAAACCTGTAACCAGCAAACACACCAACCAGCACTGTTTTCAGGTTGTGTAATTGTTTCCGAATTCATCATTGTTTCCCACATTAGTATAATGGCCTTTCTTTTTATAGCAGTGCTGTTGGGGATTGCAGAGGTTTCCGTATCCAAATGTCAACAAGGCTGCGCTTAGCTAACGAGTCTCTCAGTCAACAGCATGTAAACCGTGTTTCTGTTCGAACTAGGGCGGCCACTAACCATTATTTCAACAGTCGACTAATCAGATCATCCGTGAACTGGATGTAAACCACACTCGTGAACCATCATTAGCTTTAAACTAACTAAAAATAAACCTTTAATGAATCCTGCAGCTTCTGTTCCATCAGATCAGGTCGATATCTGTAACAACTGTTTGTGCTAGTGTTAGCTTAGCTCACCGAGATGAAGATCCCTCCTCAGCGTTATCATTCTCAGGCATGTCTGAGTTCCTCCCTAATCCCTAAACAACCATATATCGCCCTGGATTTTAAAGCCAATTTGGACACGATGCTCTCTACTTTTTGTCACCAAATTCACGAAGTGAAATCGAATCAATACAAACATTTCATGACGTTGAATTATGACTCCACTTGATGAAAATGTGGACGGTTTGTTAAAAAACATTTGTTAAAATTCATTTAAACACGCTTTTTTGTTTGAAATTGTTCGACTGCAATGCATTGTGGTCTATATTTGCTAACCTAGTGAGCATCGATGCACGGTATTGTGGGAAATTTCTAGCGACCTGGATTTTGGAATAGTAGATTGAGACAGCAGTAGAAAATGGAGAACTCTCTGTATAGTGAACGGGAGGAATTTGGACACAACCGGCTTCCTCTTCAGGTTCACGCATCACCAGTGCTGACAACTCCAGTTCTGCCTCGCAGAGATTCTATTGGACACTTTTGGCTTTTTTTTATGTTTCCATGTCGCTATGATACCAGAGACTTCCTAGAACTTCCTGTGACATCACGACCGACCGGATTAGCACTGCTGTGCGTGTGTGTCAAAGACGATGGCAGAAACCACGCACTGTAGTTTGGAGATAAAAAAAGAAACAATAAAGAGTCAAATAATTAAATTAGTTGACGATGATTAAAATAGTCATCAACAATGACTATTGGTCGATGACTAATTGATCAGTTGATGACTCATCGTGGCCGCCCTGTTTGGTTGCTGCTGACTCCTGGTAGGTCAGAACGCGCTTCATCCAGGAAGTGACCTCAGCTCAGCGGTCTTCCAGCCGTTCGGTCACTCCTGGCGCTCTTTTTCAAGATGTCTGCTGTCAAACTAAAGCTGGACCGCTGCTTTGATGAAGACCTTGGTGAATGGAGGCTGCTATTAGCCTGATGACTGCAGGCTTCACCAGGACGTCTGATTGGTCTGAATGATTGGAATCGTTATTTTCTGGAGGTTTTTGTTGTGAGTCCTGGAAAAAGCTCTGGAATCAGAGTCATTTATTTCTTTAGTGCTCTCAAACAAACCGTTTTTCTTCCATAAAAGCTGAGTCTCAGTAAATGGAGCTAGTTTCCCGCTCTCATGGGCGCCATGGCGTTTGCTCAGGTTCAGGCCTGAGTGAAGATGTCCAGCCCGGCTGATGGCGTCTCAGACCCGCTCTGTGCTCGTGGATCGGTGCAGCGAGGTGACAGAAGTGTGCGGCGTTCGACTCCAGCGCCCCCGCCGTTTATGCCAGCTCAGCAGAAGCGCACAGATGACGTTCTCTTTCATTCAGACGCCGGGCGTGGACGGATGGAGCGGCGTCTCCCCAGCTGCTGTCATTCATTTCACCTGTCAGTGTCTCTTCATGTTCTTATCTAATTAGAGCGCAGGCGGCGGCTAGAACAACCAAACCGTGTTCCATGAAGGTCAAACAGTCACTGCGGCGTCTCGGCGAGGAAACGCCATGCCTGTTTCCTTCTGCATTTTTCATACGGCGTTTAAATGAAGGAGCTCCGGCGCTGAAGGAAACGTTGAAGAGCGACTGCAGTTTCTGTGGGAATCATGACTTTGCAGGTTTCGTCTTGCATGTTTTCTTTGATGTCAGCACGCCGGAGCTTTTTGCCGCCTGTTTTCTCTAAAAGCTCTGCTGCTCAGGGGAATTTCAGCCGAAGCCATTACCAGTTCTAGCGAGAATACGGTTTCACAAGCACGCCGCGGCTCGCCGTGCACGCTCAGGGTGCAAAAATCATGCTGACTGTTTAGAAATCAGCAGAGACACACTTTGTCAGGACAGCCGGCAGGCTGCTCTTTTTGCTTATGGAAGTGATAAAAATACGGCGGCGGTGATTGGCAGCAGGTTCAGGATATTTCTGCACGCCGAAGACAATAACTGCTTATGAGTTGTTGATTGGATCAAGTGGGACTGTGACACCTCCACGCTCGTTGTCACCCGCCGACTGGACTAAAGCTTTGAGGCCCGGCCTGTTCTCCGGCTGTCCCGATCCGGCACATGGATGGGATTTTAGGGAGCGAAGGCGGAGCTCTTTGGCTGCGAGGGACACGGATGACAGCTCTTCGTCTGCTGTGGGCGACGGGGGCGTCGGCTCCCAGCACTTTCTGTGTCCTCCTGACAGAGCCTTGATGCCATCAGAGACCATTAGTGTTGACAGCATGTCAGCGCGTCACCCCAGAGCCCTGCTGGAGCAGCCGGGAGGAGACGGGAATCAGGATGGCACACCTGGAAATAAACAGGACCTTGTAATTCCTGGCGGAGAGTCTCCTCTCTCTACCAAAGCCTCTCCTCATTAGCATTCATCAGACCGAGCGTCAGCCGCTGCAGCCGGCCGGGTGGGTTGCATCATTAAATCCGCCAATCATTCGTTTGAAAGAATATCTTTGCAAAACAAAACCTCCGCTTCATGGAAGCTGCCACGACTCCTGGCCTTTGCTTTGAGCACAAGCTGCCTCCACAGCCCCACAGTCAGTGTTGTGACACAAGTGAAGACAAGTGACTCTAATAAAAGCATGTAATGCAATAATTCAGGGACTGAATTAGAGACCGAGCGAAGCTTAAAAGAGAGCCGGCTCCACAGCTCAGCCGTGGCTGCAAAACAGCTTTAAATGCTAAAATGTGACTCTCATTATTCTGAACACTTTAACCAGCCGGCGGCGAGAAGACGACACGTCACGGAGAAACTCTGGACGTTTGGAACTGAAATCCATTCAGGGAAACAGACACTTTGGAAACTTCATTCTGAAAGGCTCAAATCATCGACTGTATGAGAGAACTGGACCGAGCGAGTGTGGACCCCCCCATAGACAATGGTTTAATCTGGCTTCAACCAAATTAAGTTTATTTTGGACGCTGTCAAACTGGAGCCAGACAGTGAAGAGAAAAATCGTTTTGACGATATTTCATTTGTGATACTTTAAAATGCCGACCAGACAATATCATGACCGTCTTACTTCTGTCTTCCACCTGAACCCCGACGCCAGTGTCTTTCAATGAAACACGCAGTACTTAGTCTGTACTTGGGACGGGCACCGAACTGACGTTGCTGCCAGTATGATAGAAAAACTCTGAGCGTTCTGTGGTTTGTACCGGCTCAGAAAAGAACAAGTGAAGAAAGAAAAAGTTTTTCATTTTTCTGCCTTTGAATGTCAACGTTCAAGGTGTTTTATTTGTATGCATCAACTTACATTGAGACTCATTGGAATTCTTGTGCAAAGAGTCACAGTTTAAGACAGGAGTGTCCGAACTACGGCCCGCGGGCCGGATCATCCTCCTCATTTGGCCCGGCCCCCCACACAGGAATCCCGATCGAGACCCTCATAGAACTCTGCAGTCTGAACGGGGGAGGGGGAACGCTGAGATCTGCGTTTTCTTTGTTATTCATGTTTTTCTTCGGTGTGTTTTTTGGACGTTCGTAGCTCTTCAGCTCTTAGAATATTCAGATCTTTTTATGCTTTCTCCACTGTTTTAGCAGTTACTCAGGATTTGAGGCTAATTTGGAGTTTGGCTAATAGTTTAACTTCATGCTAGCTGTTTTGGCTAAATTTGGTTATTTTTTCCATTTTTTTAGGCTAATTTGGGGTTTAGCTAATATTTTAGCTTTACGCTAGCTGTTTTGGCTAATTTTGGCCTTTTCTACGTTTTTTTTACACTATTTTGGAGTTAGCTAGTATTTTAGCTTTATGCTAGCTGTTTTGACTAATTCAGAATTTTTTTAGCTAGCTATCAGCTTCAGTGTTTTCAGCTATTAGTTTTAGCCATTTCAACTATCAACTTCAATGTTTTTAGTTACCAGTTTCAGGATCTTCAGCTATCAGCACTACCCTCTTCAGTGACCACATTCAGGTTACTGAAGCGTTATCACAGCTAAGGCTAAATATCTCATTTTAACAATGTTTTAGTATTATTTTTTTCTATGAAGATTACAGAAATGAATTATCTAAAATTCAGCTACATGTGGCTTTCTGTAAAACCGTAAATGTTTACGTTTAGGCTGTGATGGTTATTCATTTTCTGTTAGCCTTCAAACCGACCCCGACCCCCCATCAGAGAAGAAAACAGTTATGTGGCCCTCACAAGAAACGTTTGTGGACATCTGGGTTAAGGGAAGAATAAGAATTTCTGTACAAGTTTGAAGGATAGTATAGAGATTGCAAAGTATGTACATCAGAAAAAATAAAAATAGAATGATAAAAAGTAAAAGGTGCAGATTCACTGGAGGGCTGGAAGGAGTACAAATGCAATCTATCAAGAGAAAATATCACAATACATATCGTATATAACTTGAATAGTTTAAACTACTGAAAAAATATGAAAAAAATGATGATAAATAGATCTATGACCAATAGAATGACTGAGGAACAGCTGATTGTTTCTCTGTAGAAGTCTATGGGGTTCTTGGAGCCACTTCCAGTCAGGAATGCTAGGGGGGCGGAGTCAGTCAGTCCAGTTCTCCGATACAGTCAGTGGTTCAAATATAGATAATTTAAAAGCAAAGGTAAAATGAGGTCACACATAATGTAGTAAATGTATTCTGATGAATCAATACCTGAACGTTGATCCTTTATTGGTTATTTTCCCATCCTCCCCAACACGTTCAGACTAAACGCAGAGTCCTGCATACGTTAAAGTATTTCCCGTCACTGTCAGCATGGTTAATATGATGCTACATGCTTTCCTAATATGACCTTAATTCAACAATAATATGGAATTAGGATGAAAAGAGTTGTGCCTTCAGGCCGCCGGTGTCAGCCCTTCATAAACATACGCCGGCGTCGTCTTGTCATTAGAATTAATCATTCTCTGTTCAGTTCTGGACAGTCGCCTGCAGAAAAACCATAGCTTTAAATCGGGGGGGGGGATTTCTGTGCAATGAATTTTCAGAGAATAGAGCAAAACCACGGGGGCTTTGGCTTTTAATGAGATGTCATTCCAGTGACCAACATGATAAGTTGCTTCCTGTGTGCTGTTTATATATAAATATGGGTTATGATCATATAAATGACCCGCTGGGTCTGTGCACATTAGCAGCATTCATCAGTCTGAGAACATTCCAAGGTTACACACCGGAGCGCAGAGCTGGGATCGGAGCAGGACGCCGCATCCGAACGCCGCATCCGAACGCCGCATCCGAACGCCGCATCCCAACGCCGCATCCCAACGCCGCATCCCAACGCCGCATCCCAACGCCGCATCCCAACGCCGCATCCCAACGCCGCATCCCAACGCCGCATCCCAACGCCGCATCCCAACGCCGCATCCCAACGCCGCATGCCAACGAACACCGCATCAGTTGAGCCGTCTTCATGGAGCTGAGGGCTGCTTCCCGGTTCTAATCCTCGTCCTGAACGCAGCATCCATGGATAAACCGGATCTGTCACAATCACAAATACAGATCTGTTCCGGCGTAAACAGTTTCATTAGGCAAAGAACCTGAATAAACGGCACAGAAATGTTCCCCACGTTTCCTCTGCTGACTTTGTCGTAGAAAGTGACCCAGATATACCATCAGACGATACAAGAACATAAATATAAAACACACATTAAAATAAATGTGCCATTAAAGGACAGAAAATCCTCCGGGATGAAACTGGATCATCCGTGAAGCATCGGCGGTGGAAGTGAGATAAATTCAGCTCGGAAACCCTCCACAGGAATCTTTCTGGGAATCAGAACGACGGCGGCGTGCCGGCTGACGGCGTGTAACCTGCGGGGAGGAGGGTTTCTGAGACTGCTGGATGTAGTGGCAGATTCCCCCCTCCTGCCCCCTGTGGGGGCTTCAGTAAGCTGGTGGGGCAGCTCACTGCCTGTTTTTCTGCAGAGGAACCCTTATAGTTGATGGATGGACCCAGAGGTTTGGGGTTCTACGCCGCAGGTCTCTGACGGTGACGCTTTTGGATTTGGAGCCACGAGGGCCGCTTCCCACAATAGTAACATCAGAGATGGACTGTAACCCAATTATGAGATGACATCATCATTTTTTAAACTGGGACTTCACATTGGAGTAGACATCACTGCTTGTACTTTTGATATTCATAAACATTATTGTTTCTGAAATATTTGAGGAATTGATCAAATCCTTCAAAAACTTTGTGCAGAAACTTGTGAACTTCTGCGACACTATTGACACTTTAAAATGTCCAACTGCTGGGTTTTTAGGGTAATTTGGAGTGTAGCTTTTAATTTAGCAACATGCTAGCTGTTTTTGACTAATATAGAGTGTATGGCTAATTTGACATTTAGCTAATATTTTAGTAGCTTTAGACTTTCAGCTTCAGCATTTTTAGCTAGCTATCAGCACTAGCATATTCAGCAACTACGTTCAGCTTCCAGCCTTCACACTAGCATTATTACAGGTAATGCTCTATATCCCGTTATTCTTTGTTTTTCTATTCACTCTTTTATCACAATCCTTTGGTCATCTCAAAATTGATTGCTAATATTGGACGTCGTAAGCTTTCCTCCTGTCGTGGAGCCGCTCACCGTATGTTGCTAATCAGGAGTTAACCATTTCATCTCCACTTTATTCAGCATCACCTGGAACAGAAAAAACAGTGAGGAAGATTTTATGGAACTGGATTCAATTCACAAAAGTATTAAGGAATTGGATTAAAGGATAATTTCATTTGTGAATTAGATGAATTGATATTGATTTTCTAAAGCTGATTGAATATTTCCTTGTAATCTCACTTTAGTTTGTCTTTTCTCCGAACAAACACTCAAAGATTCCTGAATCCTGCAGGTTTTCCGGGAGCGTCCATCAGGCTGTGGAGGGTTCTCCTTCTGCAGAAGATGCAGCTGTAGTGATTCAGAATTCTTCCAGAGTGAAGGAAAGCTGTGGGAGTGCAGTCCCTGGCTGCTGTGCTGCTGCTCGCTCAGCCCGACATCTCCACTGTCTTACAAAGCGTGCTCTGTCAGGTAGTCAATAACCGGGCAGCTGAGGAGGCCTCACCTGTGTCTTCCCGAGCTCCTCGTATAGCAGTGCAGCTGGATCATGTTGAACTCCCTGGAACAATCAAAGAACATGATCCTGGCCGTGCGTCCGCTTCGTCCTGATGAAAACAGGCTGTCTGACTGAAGCTGGTACTGATGGAGTCAGCCTGAGGGAAGACCGGCCCTGGAAAGGTCTGAATGTGACTTTCATCGTCTGAGTCTGAATGATTCGTATGACGAAACACGAACACACCGCGAGAAAACACCAACAAAACTGGTGATGGTTTTGATGGAGGTCCTGATCCGTTTGAGGGGCCAGCAGAATTTCTCTTCCTGATTTAGACATTTCCTGGTCTGAACGTTTAATTGAAATCCTGCCCCAAGTGGCAGGCTGTTGTAACTGCAGGACGTGTCGCCGTCCAGTAAAAAGACACATGAAGGTTTTTCCAAACGTGATATAATCTCAATTAGGGGTCGCCTGTGGCCCCCCAGCTGTCATGGGAGGGGCCAGATGAACCGTTTCTGTTGCAGAGTTGTGCATTTGTGCTGCTGCCCGGTGGGACTGTCCCA
>NC_050528.1:431245-443658 GCF_002922805.2 Oryzias melastigma
GGGTCAGTAGGGGTAAGTAGGTGTAGGTAGGGGTAGGTACGGGTAGGTAGGGTTTGTGTAGTTTGGATCGTGAGGCGGCTCATCGCTCTTTCTCAAAGCAGCTGGCTGCTGGTTCCTCATGTGCTGCTTTAACCACCGCAGACGCCGGTGGAAGGAGGGAAGGCATTGATCCTGCAGACAATCACCAGGCAGTGGATTAAGTGATTGATTGGTGGAAGTGGCTAAAGTGGCCACAAAAACGGTACTTCAGATATATGTGCGGCCTCCTGGAACGCATTACAAGTCTGTAACGGCGGAGCTGCTGTTCATTTCGCCGCGGAGGACGCTCTCGCACAGCTCCACGGCCGTGCAGCCAGCAGTCCCTTCTGTTTGGATTCAGTTTCAACCATGCACACATGCCTCATTTAGCAGAGATTCTCTTTTCTTACTGTCCCTCCTTTGGGTTTTCAGGAATTCTGTTTCCATCGGAGGATCTGGCGGCGGTTCCAGCCCGGCTCCTCCGTCACCGCCGTCTTCTAAATCTTATTACTGAACACCTTTGCGTCGCTGCGTTTCATAACTGGATCTTTGTGTCTTTCGGCCACAGTTCAAATATTTTCTTGGGCGCCGTCTTTTGTTTCTGCCTACCAGAAAGAGTCAAGAGGACCCGGCGGAGTCGGCGCGGCGAGATCCGAGCAGCTCCTCTAAAAGGCCGATGATTCATGAGGCCGGCTCCGCGTCCCTGGGGCTGAGAGGAAGAACTGGCATTATCTTCTGCAAATGGGTCTGAAAATGCTGCTGGTCAGGTTGACCAGGCCTGATTTATAGCCCTCAATAGTTCCAGCGCTCGGTTGGGATGAAGGCCTGAACGGCTCAGACCGGAGAAGCTCCTCCCTCCCAGCCGCTGACGGTTCAGCTCTTCGTTTCTTCTAACCGCGCATTCAGAGTAAAAGTTCCAGAAAAGAAGAAGTAGCTGGGCTGCTAATGTGTCAGGAGGAAGATAAGCCGTTTTTCTGCTTTATCTTTCTTTGTCGGGCCGGTGTTCAGATACGAGCTTATCCTCGCCGTGAGCGAGAACCGCTGTCAGAGAAACGGAGTCGGCTTCCAAGAAATTCCTCTTTATTCCTAAAGACCCAATAAAACTGTTTTTAACGCGGTATAGAAGCTTTTTCTGATGACATTTATAATTAAGATCATATTTACATTTCTGAAGATTTCTTTATTCAAATCGTGAATCAGGAGCAGAAAAATGTAGTTTGAAAAAGATCCTATTTGTGACGTAAACACTGGGGTTGTTGGAAAAAAACCGATTTGGCGATAAATCACAATATTTCCTTTGGCGGTTCTTGTATGGATTTAAATGCTGACACCACGATATTTAATTATTTATTACAACATGACTTTGCTTCAGTAAAAGGAACTTCTGTATGAGATACAGTTGCAGTGTTTAGTGTTGTGGTCATGAGATACAATTCATTTACTATTTTATCACAATGAATTAATATTTAGGTTGTGTTCTTTTGGAATATATCGGAATACATATCGTATCGTGAGCCGGGTATCGCCAAATGTATCATATCGACACGTACTTGCTAATTCACACCCCTAGTAAATAAATCTCTGAGCTCTAACAGGTAAAGGAAGGGGGCGGGGTTACGCAGCACTAAAACCGCCCACAACTCAAAGGTGAATTGCTGATGAACTCTGCAGAAACTATGTCCTAGAAATCGACTCTGGTTTTTAGATTAGTAATGAAATAATGAAAATTGGTCTGGGAATGTGTTGAGATCAGATCGGAGAGCTGGGTGGTATAGAAATGGTATATCATGATATTAGAGCTGCTACATTTAGCCGACTAATCAGTAGATAATCGCAGACTAATTTAGTATTCGATTAGATATCGATTATTTTATATCACAGTAATGATATATATCACGATATTCCATAATAACGTATATGTTTTAGTTATTCTCTGGAAAAATCATCAAAAATGACATTACTTACTTTATTTTTTCAAGTAACTTGTCACTGAAAAGTCAAAAATGAGAAACATTTTTTTAAAGAGCACAAACGTTTCTTAGGAAAACACAAAAGTTCAGCAATAAGAATAAACATGAACACATAAGTATCATCATATCTCCCAGCACAGGATCAGAGATGATCGGAGCGTTTCTGAAAAACGACCAGTAAGAACGGGAGGAGCTCCTGATCCTTTAACCCCGCCCCCTAACCCAGCTGTTATTTGGTGATCAGCGGGTCAACCTCCTCCAGAAGGAAGAAACTAAGTCAATCTTTATTCAGAACCGTTCTGGTTGGAGAGCAGACAGAGTTCAGATCCCTGCCGGGGTCACGGAGGTCACGCTGCCGTACGTGACGCTCCTCATGATGTTTTCACATCCAGCATGTCCTCTCCTGCAGCCGTGCTCGTTTCTGGTGGAGGGGGGTCAGATCGCACAAACTGGATCTGACTGACTTTGTGAAGCGTCTAAAATGCAAACTGACAGAGAAAGTTTGAGCAAACATCACCTGCTCGCTGTGTTGCAGAATTCCTCCGTCTGCCTCGGCGCCGTTACGTAAGGCCCGTGTGGGGGCGGGGGCGCACTCCGTCTTCCTGCTCAGCATCACGGACTTTAATGAGTGACGTCCTGAACTTCCCGCTCCTCCTCACATCCACCTTTCGTCCTCCAATCTTGGTGAAGTTCTAGTGGATTATCGAGAACTCAGATCTGGATCTGGCAGATCCTGGATCTTGACTCGCTGTGTTCCGGGGAAGCTCACATGGAGGGAAAGCTGTTCCAGGTTCCACAGAGCAGGTTTTAACTGGTGTTTGTCTTGGTGGAGGAGTCTGTAAGCCCCTCGCATCAGACGACGTGACTGCTGGGTACAGACCAGTAATTTGGGCCAACAAAGGGACGTGCAGGCTTGAATTTAAAAGGGAAAATCAATGGTTACAAGGATAATTCTACCTTTATTTCTACCCTGGAGATACCAGATCCTGTCATATTTTCACTTGTGATGGCAGCTTTTAATCTTTAGCTTAGTTTGCTGATGCGTGGAGAAACGGCGAGTCGAGCACGGAAAGTGACAGTAATATAGTTGTACCGTAGGGATGCAGCGATACAGTTTGATACGCACCTCAATATGGGCGTCACGGTTCCATACGTATTGAGCAAGAACAGAATAAACCCTGAATCTTCCTGTTCCACAGATGAGGATTTATTTTGGAAACAGGAATATAACAAAAACTCAGATGTTCTTGGTGCTTATTGCAGAATCACATTTAAATAGAACTCTTGTAAACTTCACAACTTTTAAGAACTGCAACAATTGAATCGGTTCTCTTAGGTTCTGACAGCCGGATGTCAAACACAATCTAAACTGAACCAATTTAAAATATTTAGAACTGACTTACTCATCCAAATAAACAACAACGCAGGTAAAGTACATGTACTGTAGCGCATCATGTATTCATGTACTTTTACATTTTTTCTCCAAAAAATCATGAGTATCTCGGTTGTTTTTAGCATTTAGCTAAAACTTTTATTATCTGTCTACTGTAGGAGGGAGTGGGGGGGGGGGGTTCTCGTATACTTAAATAGCGCTTTCTACCCCCCTTCGAGGGCCCAAACTCCTCTGGATGAAATTAAACCAGTCGTGGATTATTTCTCTCTGACATCCCGGTTAAAGTTAGGCGAAGGTCACAAGAACGTCGTTAATTCACTTATTACTGTTGCAACGTTTTCTACTGCCGTCAGTGAGGCGTGGTTCTGTTTCCCTCTTTGTTTTGATCAGGTAAAAAGGATAAAATAATGAGCTAAAACTGGAAAAATGAAAAAAAAAGTTTGACAAAATCCAGGGTTTTTGAACCAAAACACTGGATTTTGTCAAACTTTTTTTCAAACATTTGCATTTTGTTTTGTAGACGATCTAAGAGACAAAAACAGAAACAGGAACGTAGGAAATTTAGAAAATAAATACTTTACAATTTCCTGTGACAATGACTTTTTATTATTTCCCGAAAACGGTGCTGAACAGCGTTCAGATCTTTGTTTTCGGTCTAAAGCTACGTGTCACGCTGACTGACGGTCCTGTCGCCATTTGTGTGACGTCACAGTAGAAATGGTCTATTGAAGCTTTTCTCTTTTTTCTTGGTGTATTTTGAAGTTTAGCTATTTTTTTCAGTTACATGCTAGCTGTTTTGGCTAACCTAGTTTTTTATGCTAATTTGGCATTTAGCTAACATTTTAGCTAGCTATCAGCTTCAGCATCTTCATCAGCCAAATTCATCTTCCAGCATCACACTAACATTATCACAGGTAATGCTCTATATCTAGTTGATAATTATGTTAAAAGTTACAGTTTAAAGTTGTAAAACTGTAGTTTCAGAGTGTTCAGTAAGTGTCTATCCTGTTGACCTCAGGGGTGTTCTGGATTTTGGCCCCTGTGTGATCGAGTTGGACCCCCCCGCTCTGAAGAGTTTCCTCCATTGAGCCTGTGAGATCATTTGCTGGTAAAAAGCAGCAGATGTGGAGCGTCTGCTTCAGGCAGAGTGAAGGAAGCTCTTCAAGCTTCTGCTTTCTGAAAACCTCCTCAGACTTTGCTTAAAGAAAGCCGAGCGGAACGCCGCAGCCCTTCTTCCAACTCCCCTTCAAGTGAAATACTTGGAGTCGGATTAGGCTTCAATCAGGAGAATCGCTCCACAATGTGAAGCTTCACAGTCAAATAAATAACTAAAAGCAGGAATGGGTTTTCTTATCTTCACCTGTGTAGCCGCAGCCTTTGATCCGGGCTGACAGCGGCGCCGATGCCGCCGCCAAGAACCTGCAATCAAACAAACAGACATCAAAGATTCCGGTTTAATAGGAAAATAATTACAGCCCGAACGGATTCTTTGTACCGATCCGATGACGGATGAGGGAACCAAACGCAGACGGGATGAGCGCGTCCTCAGCTCTAATCAAAGATGAGCAACAGCTTTGATTGTAGACGGATCTTCATCATCGCTGCCGACACCTCAGACACGGTGATGGTGGAGGCCAGTGACGGTCGGAGAGAACCGCAGAATCCGCTCTCCACCCACAGCTGGGCGGAGTCCGGATCCTCAAGGGTCCAAATGGTTCCTGAAACCAGCAGAATGTCTTCAGAAAGATGAGACAGACTCCAGTTCAGGTCAAAAGGTCACCGAACGTTTGACCTTCCAGAAAAGCCCTTCAGATCCCTCCAATCAGGACGCTCTCCCTTCTGTCCTAAAAACGGAATCCAGAAGATGGATCGGATTCAGGGACGTTCCAGGAGCTCATTAACCGGTTCTGAAGCTCCGATCCGGTCTCCCCAAACCCCCCCAAACAGCCGGTGATTTATAAGATAAGCAGAAATAATCTGTGGGCGTCTGCATATTCATCGCTGACTTGTCCCATTATTCAGCGGCTCATTTGCATCTTAAGCAGCAGATCATGGTCAAGGACTGCGTGTTCTTCCTGCAGCGAACCTCTGGAGCATTGCAATGAGGTTCTTTGTGGGGGGGGCTCCTATTGATTAAAGACAGCCTGACCTGCGCTGGAGCCGATGAGCCGTCCTCACTGTAAAACCTGCCCAGGATGATGTCACTGACTGACCTTGATCAGGCGGATCACAGACTGCTGGTGTTTATTGGTCGGCTTCCTCAGGATGCATCCTTATCTTAATTGGGTCTTTGAGATCAATGAAATTATTTTACTGTGAAGATCGAAGGAAAGTTGAGCCTTTCAACGGCCCGTTTGTGTTAATGCCCCCCCCCACAGGGCTTTCATCTGCAGGACGAGTGCGAGCGCAGGAAAATGTTTGGCTGTCTGTCTGCAGCCGTCCAGAACGGGGGGGGGGGCAAAATCCAGAACACACCTTAGATCACAGGACCGACAGGATCAACATTTATCAAAACCGTAACTTTGTAACATAATTATGAACTCCAATAATGCTAGTGTGAATGCTGGAAGCTGAATTTGTCCGCTGAAGATGCTGAAATTGATAGTTGAAAACGCTGAAGCTGATAGATGAAAATACTAAAGGTTACAGTCAGCGAAAATATTAGCTAAATGCTAAATTAGCCTAAAAAACTAAAACCAAAAACAAAGGTTAGCCAAAACAGCTAGCATGTAGCTGAATTATTAGCTAAACTCTAAAATATCCTAAAAAATCTCAGTAAATACCAAAGTAGTCCAAAAAGCTGCAGAATGCTGTTTTTAAAACTGTAAAACTGTAACTGTTTAACATAATTATGATCAAAAACAGGCAGGAATATTATTCCAGAATAAATCAACTTAAACCTTAAATAACTTTTATTATTTTACTCTCCATAAAATCTATTTAGTCAACTCTACTTGTTGCTGCCGTCAACGACCGACTTCGGAGGTGAATGAGAGAAAAGGCGTCTTCAGGTGTAGGACTGGTGGGGAGAAAACGTCGCAGCGTGTTGAGACGTTAGGAACACTTCCACCCCGATGAGGTCATGACAGGGTTAGAACCGGGTCGGTGCTGCTGATCAAACACACTCAGCCTCATGACCATCCGCGACTGAGACCTTCACGGTGGAAGGTTGACTCCAGTCACTGAGCTCCTCAGAGCTTACTGCATCTGTCTGTCAGTCTGGGGATCGTTACAGGAATATTTGCGACGATTTGGGCTCCGTCATCCCGTCAGGCTGCCATCGAGCGGGAGCGCCGCCAGCCTCTTCCCGGGAGGCTGGCGGCGCTCATTTTAGCCGCGATGTTGTGAATCTGTGAAGAATGAAGAACATTTGAGTCAGGGATGTTTGGCTGTGACTGCGCTCCTCCTGTTTTCTGTTAGTCACGCGTTCACTCCGTACCTCCACCGATGCTCGCTCAGGTAGCTCGTTTTACCGAATGACTCTTTGAAGACCCGGAAAAACTGTTTAACGTGTTCTGGTGACAACTCTCTGAGGATGGAGGACATCAAGAAAACAAAGTTAAAATGAATGTTGTGACGGAGCAGAGGAACAAATGCTGTTTGAAAAAGATCATATTTGTGATGTAGAAAATGTGGTGGGCGGAGCCACAAGCTCCCTGCTCCGCCCCTTTCTGATGCATCCACCTGCTGACGTGAACGTCTTTGTTTTCTTCGTCTGAGCTGGGATCTGGATTGAATCACTTTGATTTTTCTCACCATTTTGTGGGTGGGAGGGGCTGTAAGCTAGCAGGAGGATGTGTGAACAGTTGGGTGATGGGAAGTGGGGGCAGACTCAACCACAAAGGTAAATGTGAAAAAACTCCTGCTGCTCTGCAGAAACTCTGTCCTAGAAAACCACTTTTATTTTGGAGTTTTGGTTAAAACTCCATGATAATGAAAACACTGCGTGACGTTCTTGTCCGTTGCTAAAGAGCACTGCGGCAGAACTCAGGTGACCATCCTGAAGCTCCTGTCTGTGAGAGAATCTTCTCTGCTTCCAGTAGATCTGCAGCAAACCAACGACAAGACTGTGAAACCGAAACTCAATATTTGTGTGTGATGGGGGGGGGATTGGATCCTGGAGCGAATGTCAATATCCAGCCAGGGAAGATGAGGATTATATTGCTCCTGTCAATCAGGACGAGAGGAAGAGTGAGCGTCAGTTTGGCCCGAGGACGGCTCTGAGTAACACCGTCTTTAGGCCCGTTTGTGTTCGTCTCCATTCTGAAGACGACCCCCCAGCAGGTCGGCACAATGCTGCTGCACAACAGAGGCAGATGTTTCCTCAGCGCACAGATTCCTGTCCTATCTCCTTTAAACGGTCACACGGGCGGGGTACGGGTTCTGATCCGACCCTGGAGAATCCGGGGGGTTCTGATCCGACCCTAGAGGGTATGGGGGGTTCTGATCCGATCTGGGCGGGGTAAGGCGGGTTCTGATCCGACCCTAGAGGGTCCGGGGGGTTCTGATCCGACCCTAGAGGGTACAGGATGTTCTGATCCGACCCTGGAGGGTAAGGCGGGTTCTGATCCGACTCCGGAGGGTACAGGGGGTTCTGATCCGACCCTAGAGGGTATGGGGGGTTCTGATCCGACCCTAGAGGGTACAGGATGTTCTGATCCGACCCTGGAGGGTAAGGCGGGTTCTGATCCGACTCCGGAGGGTACGGAGGTTTCTGATCCAACCCTAGAGGGTATGGGGGATTCTGATCCAACCTGGGCGGGGTAAGGCGGGTTCTGATCTGACCCGGGTGGGATCCGGAGGGTTCTGATCCGACCCTAGAGGGTACAGGATGTTCTGATCCGACCCTGGAGGGTAAGGCGGGTTCTGATCCGACTCCGGAGGGTACAGGGGGTTCTGATCCGACCCGGGCGGGGTACGGGGTTCAGAGGACGCAGGACACTTGACTCAGGTGAGGTTCAGAGAGCCTCAGGTAAGGCGAGGATTTAGTGCTTCCTGAAGTTGATCCAAACTGCGGGCAGTGATGTGTTGATAACATCTGGCTCCTCCGGTGTTCTGGCTGCTCAGATAATCCTGTGAGAAGACTCCAGAGATGAGCCTAATCTTCTTCCAAACACTTCTGAATGTGTGCAGAGTTCAGGCCTCAGAGGTTCCAGACGCTCTCTTTCACTGTTTTACCTGATCAGACGGCAGCTTTTCATCAAAGCTTCAAACTTTCTCCTCAGGAGGCAAACAGCAGAAACTTTAAGAAAACAGGAAGCTTTTGTTTCTGAGCCGCTCCATCAGTCACTGTTGGTCACAGACTGAGACAGAAATTCAATTTATTTAGAAATTTGTTCAGCTTAATGACAAAAACTCGTGATGTAAGGAAGGAAACGGAGAGCAGAAGAGTGAAGTCTGAACTGCACAAGTCCAGCGTCTGCACAGCTTCCATCAGTCCAGCGTCTGCGCAGCTTCCATCAGTCCAGCGTCTGCACAGCTTTTATCAGTCCAGCGTCTGCGCAGCTTCCATCAGTCCAGCGTCTGCGCAGCTTCTATCAGTCCAGCGTCAGCGCAGCTTCTATCAGTCCAGCGTCTGCGCAGCTTCCGTCAGTCCAGCATCTGCGCAGCTTCCGTCAGTCCAGCGTCTGCGCAGCTTCCGTCAGTCCAGCATCTGCGCAGCTTCCGTCAGTCCAGCGTCTGCGCAGCTTCCATCAGTCCAGCGTCTGCGCAGCTTCCATCAGTCCAGCGTCTGCGCAGCTCCCATCAGTCCAGCGTCTGCGCAGCTTCCATCAGTCCAGCGTCTGCGCATCTTCTATCAGTCCAGCGTCAGCGCAGCTTCTATCAGTCCAGCGTCTGCGCAGCTTCCGTCAGTCCAGCGTCTGCGCAGCTTCCGTCAGTCCAGCGTCTGCGCAGCTTCCGTCAGTCCAGCGTCTGCGCAGCTTCCATCAGTCCAGCGTCTGCGCAGCTCCCATCAGTCCAGCGTCTGCGCAGCTCCCATCAGTCCAGCGTCTGCGCAGCTTCCATCAGTCCAGCGTCTGCGCAGCTTCTATCAGTCCAGCGTCTGCGCAGCTCATATCAGTCCAGCGTCTGCGCATCTCCTATCAGTCCAGCGTCTGCGCAGCTTCCTATGAGTCCAGCGTCTCCGCATCTCCTCTGGATTTTGTCGTCCTTGTGTCACCATCCCCTTTTAAACAGAACTCCTTCCGTGTTTAAGCCGCTCCACGCTCTGCTGGCTGTCATGGCGGGGGGCGTCGGCCTGAATCCCTGCAGCCGCCGAATGTTTATGGCGCTTTGATGCAGCCGATTGTGGAGAGTTGACCTTTCAGTGTTCGTTTTCCTGAAGGCTTTGGGCTGATTCTGCTAATTTCTTCCTGTCACAGGCGGGAATTGAAGTCTTTCATCACTTCAAGCTCCTGAAACCGGCAGTCACCAGAACGCTCTAATGAACGTGATGAGATGGTTTCGTTACAACAGCTATTTGCTGCAATCTCTAATTTGAATATTGAAATTTGTTCTTGGAAGGCACTCCAGAGCGCCGCTGACGCCGTGCCACCGAACCGGCTCCGTTCTCAGAGACCCGGCGAGCCGTTTGCTGCTGTAACCACGCCGCTGTCGTGCAGGAATCCCGGCGTTCTGCAGCAGACGCATCAGGCTGAAGGACGCCGTTCCAAACCCAGACGTGGAAACGGAGCGGGTCTGACCCCCCCACAGCCGTCTCCATTACTCTCCATGTGGTGACCGGATCCACAGGAAGGCTTCGGTTTGGTCACACGGCCTCGCCATGAATTTCAAACTTGCAGCGAGGACTTATTCAAATTGGGTTTGTAAAAATAGTGCATTTTAAATTATTCACAGCCAGTTAAAGGAACACGGCGGTGGGATTTTCCCGGGGAGTTTCCCCAAAGGGATCGGTGTTGCACCGTAAAACAGCCGGTGTAACCCAGCAGATTAATTAATGAGAGCTTTAATCTGGAAAGCCGATAGCGACTAATTCAGTTTGTTTGTCCAACTGAAAACACAATTTTCAGCTTCAGTGAGAAGCTTTTGTCCGTCTGTAAACCTTTCAGTCATAATCAACACTTTTCTATGGCATAAATAATATCGTTGATGCTGATATAGTTTACATTTAGAAAGATGATTAAATCGGCTTTTACAGGCTTTGACTCCAGGCCGTAACGGAAAACATCTCAGTTTCTAACTTCGTTTAACCCACTGTTAGCATAGCTTGTTTGGAGCTTCAGTTCCTAGACGATGATCCGATGGTTGTGAGGTCTGTGATGTTCCTCTATTTATATATGTGGCCCAAAGGAACCTGTGACTTTAGCCTGGATTTAAAGAATATAGTTTTTATTCAAAAACATGTTGATTAGTTTGTTGACAAATTTCATTCTTGTTGTTTTTATAAAATCACAACTAAAACTTTCATTCTGTTATTAAAGCAGTTCATCAAACATTTTTAGGGTTTCACAGCAGAAGGAATCCCGTTTTTCCAGACGGAATTCTGTGTGAATATAACGCGGAAAAAAGAATAAATAAAAGTAGTGTCACATTGGAGAGGCTGTGCTGATTAAAACGAGACCAAATAAGTAGAGACGTGTAATCACTGATCCGTATGGATCTGTACGGATCACAAGCCACGGTCCGGCATACGCGTCTACCGCGGACCACCCAAACCCCCACCCCCGCACGCACACTCACTTCAGGCTAGCATAATTCAAATGGAATTCATGTCAAATTCCTGTAAATCGTCTTTGTTTTAACCAGCGCTGAAGTTTCTGCAGGACGGTTCTCCAAACGTGTGAGAACCTGAAGCTCACGCTGCAGGTGGGAGGAGCTTCTGTCAAAAACTTTCCTCGACTTCATCATGGAGGACGTGGGCCGTGAAATATCCGGTTTATTTAATGTTTAGAGCGGAATAAAAGCGTCGGTCCTCGTCTCCGTTCTGCTTTCAGAGAATCTCCCAGTTATGATCCGACATAGCCGCTGCTGTCCCGTATGGGAGAGAACCGCTGCTCCGGAACAGGAACACGCTGTCAGGAGACGGAAGTACGGCAAGCCAAAGGGATCATAAACCACCAGGAAAAGCAGGCAGAGCAGCGCCATCTTTTAGGGATAACAATTATTTTTAATATGTAAATAAATAAAACAATGAATGCCAAATAATAATTTACTTTAAACTGATTTAATTTGGACATCAGGATTTTAAGAGGTTCTCCAGATAGATGTAGTATGTTCAACACTATTTTCAAGCGTTCTTTTCTCTCAGTTGTTTAGGTTTGGTCTAAAGACATAAACGTCATCAGAAACGACATTTAGCCTTTTGTTTGTGTTCAAAGTTTAAAGAGGTTTTGTTTTTATAAATAGGCCTCAATGAGCTAACATCATTAAATATTTGTTTTGAAAGTTTTCCAAAAAAGAATTTTAGGCTTTTTTGTGACACGATGAGTTTTATGATCCGTTATACTTCTACAAGTAAACCAGCAGGTAGTCTTTCAAATGGAAGATACAGAAAATTCAAAAGTTGAGCTTTAGGCCCTTAAAGGGTTAATAATAAACGTTCTAAACGTACAGTTTTGCATGTGATTTCATACTAGGATTATTTGCTGTAAATAAGTGGCTGGAATACACTGTAATATATTTATATATATGTATCAATGGTGATGAATCGCGATACATTTTTTCCAGATTTGTGATTAATTAGTTCATTTTTCTATGTATTCTCAGCACTAGTATTTTTACTCTATTGTTCTATCTTTGTAAAGACAGTGAAACGTCACTAATCCTGGTATTGACAGCAGATACTCGAGTATTCGGATACTCTCTACACTAGGGCCAGTCTGCCTTATCCTGCCTTATCCGCTGCTGATTACCTGATCAGGTGAGCTGATTGGAACCTCCCACTGGAGCTCCAATGACAGGTTGGCTGGAGGACTTGCAGGACCCCGGCCCTCGAGGCCTGGAGTTTCCCGCTCTAAATCGATCAGATGAGATGAAAACATTCAAGTTGTCATTAATCCCCTGAGGTTGACCCCCCCCCCCCGGAGTTTTTC
>NC_050528.1:443779-446438 GCF_002922805.2 Oryzias melastigma
GGGGGGGGGGGGGTGATTGGATCTCAGTCAACCAGCGGTAGATGGATGGTCCCCCAGCCGGATGATTGAGAGTCGCCCCCCCCATGAGCAGGTTCCTCACAACAGCACGTCTGCTCCCCCATCTCTGCTCTCGGTCCTCCAATCACCCGCCGGCTGGGGGGGGGCAGTTGTCCTTTGAACAGAGTTCCTTGATTCCGCCTCCAGATGATCACGGCGCCGCATCGACGTGGAAGAAGGAGCGCTTCAAAGACGGACGCTCCAGACATGAATTCCTGAGGCCGGATCCACGGGAGCGCAGACGGACCCGGACCAACCGGATCGTGTGCAGGACCGTCACTCATAATTGTGCGCTCCGTGTTGTATTAGTCTATTCCTTTTTTAATGACTTGGTAATTGCTTTGTCCCTGGCTATTGAGATGACTGCCATGCACTATTACAAAAGTTTAATGGTCTGTAACTATTCCTTTTAACAAAGCCATCAATCACGGGCGTTTCCATGGCAACAGCATGAGCCATTATGCCGGCATTGTAATCAAATGTGGCACCTCGCGCGGCAGCCCCAGCACCACAGGCAGGTCCCCGTACCTGCAATGAGTTTTGTCAAGAAAAGAGCGGGTATAGAAATTCTCTGAATGTTCTCCCTTCCAGCAACGCTATTTATAATTTCACTGAAATGGGCTTTTTTCTTCTGGGCTTCGCCTCATGAACATTTCTTTGGTCTTGGGAGCAATCAGGGAAAAATTCAATCATCTGTTTTTTATGTAAAGTGGATAAGTTATTATAATCAGAGCTGCTTAAACCTTCAACTTTTTTTTTACTGGTTGTTTAATAGGTGCAGCTCTTTCTGTCCTGGTGGTTCTGCAAGAACCTGCAGACGGGCCGGTTTTACCCTCTGGGCAGATTACTGGGGCAGTAATGAGCGGGATGGGAGCTGATGGTAAAACGCTGGAAGGTTCCTCCATTCAGAGAGGTGGCCTGTGACAGCTCGCTCCACAGAAACCTCTGAAACTGATCTCCAATGATCTAATCTGAGAGGCGTCCAGCTTCAGCCTGAAGACAATCAGGGAGTCTGTGAGGATCTGAAACCAGATCCAGGATCCGGCATTCCTCCCACGTTCTGAAGGATCTCTGCCCCCCAGACAAGTGCAAACATGAGGCGTTCAGGGCCGCACGTCATGCTCTCCTTATTCTTCTGTCTGTGTGTGCACGTGCTGTGCACACAATGATCTGATCTGATCCTCTGAAGAGCAGCAGATCTTAGTTTGGTGTTTCTGGTGAAGAACGGAAGTTTGTCTTCAGTCTGACAGCAGCCAAGAAACAAAAGCAGAAATGTATTTATTATTTCTTCTGTCAGATTGTTCTGCTTTAGCGGATCGTCGTGTTTGGAGGAATCGTTATTTGGATGCATCGATTATGATGAATAAATGATTCTGATTCGTTATTTAATTTTAAATAATCTAAAAATGTATATGATTCATAGTAAAAGTAACAAGTAGAACTACACGTGAAGCGTTTTTCACTCTCAGCACAGAAACATGGCCGACCTTCCAGATGTCGTGACTCAACTTCACCTAAAGTTCTCTATGACCGTTTTTTTTAATTTAAAAAATCACCTCCAGTAGTGTTTTAATGATGATAATGATGTTTTAGCCTAAATGTCTTAAAAAGAAGTTTTTCATGTTGATCTGAAGCTTCTGTTTCCTAAATCTCCTCTGAGGGGGCGTGGCTATGTAGCTCCGCCCCTGTCTGATTCTGATAGCTCTGTCTCACTAGCATAAATCTTCACTAAAACATCCATCAATTTGGGTAACGTCCAGCCGTATGGTTCTGATCCGAGGAAGTGAAGATCTTCATGGACAGAACTTCCTCCAAAATCCTGATTCTTTCTCCTTCCAGTTCACCAAAGACTCTTTTAGCTAATTCTCCAATGTTTATTGACTGTGATCAATACATTCAATCATTGGTTTCTCAGAGTTCTTGATAAAATAATCAAAGCTAACATCAAAATGCTCTTTCATTGATTTACAATCCTTTCCAACTGCGGTCAAATGAGCCGCCGTTCACATGTCCGTGGTCACATCAAGAAGCTCCGTGTTGTTCAGAAGAAAAATGACACACAGACATGTTAAAAACTCTAAAAACAGGATTTTAAATCTTTGGAAGCCTTTTGGGTTTAAAGTCATCCAGTATGTAAGTTATGTCCCTCCAACATTAGAAACGTGGTGAAATCTCAATGTGCTGCTAGATAGAAACTATAGATTTAGTTAAAGAGCGTTTCATTAAAGAATGTCTGAGGATAAAACATAAGTTTATCTTTTTTAAGGTTGGTGACTTGAGGAACTTTTTCTTTTTTTAATGCTGTAAAAGAGTTTGGATTATCAAAGGAAACATTTTTCATGTCAGAATGTTTGAGTTCTTGATAAAGTTAAACCAGTTTACTGATCTGGTCGTTACTTAAACGTGCTTTGATGTCTGTAGAGAAACATCTAAAGAAAAGCAGATCTGGGATGCATTGATGATCGTTTCATAATTGAACCAGGTGGTTCCTCAGGATTCCCAGCTCCAGTTTAGATCCATCACATGTTTGAGTTGAAGTGGAGTGACTCCGGTTCTGGAACCGGTTCTTGATCTGCACAGAGTGATGGATCGCTGCTGATCC
>NC_050528.1:446610-467706 GCF_002922805.2 Oryzias melastigma
TTTAGTTTCCAACTGCTCACAGGATCAGCATCACTGTGGATTTTAATCTGATTTTCTGACTCCTGTTATCAGAGTCAAACGTTCTTCTGCTTCGTGTCTCTGATTCTGGACAGAACATTCGTCTCCTCTTGTCAACACTGTTTCTGGTGCCGTGGTAGAGCGGTCAGCCGGGTTTGGTTCCTGCTGTGCTGAAGTGTCCTTGAGCAAACACTGATCCTCCCTTTGGACCTGATGGTTGAAGCTGGCACCTCAGAGTGTGAACGTGACGGTCAGCACTGCTGCAGAACATCACGATCAACCAGAGAACTTCAACCTGAAGGAAAATATCCCCATTTATTGGGTGTTTACTGTGATGTGTGATACGATTGGTCAATACTGTAATGATGATATAACTTATGATACATGAACATGCAGCAAAACAACTGATGCTTCATTTTCATTTCACTGCATCAGTTTTATTGAAATAAACTCAACAGAAGTTAAATTATCCTCCAAGTGACCACGTCTACAGAGGGGAGTTTCTAAAATGAAAGAAGTCCATCTGATTGGTCAAACGTGAAAAGGGCTCTATTTAATTTGTTAAAAGCGTCAAACTGTTGTAAGATTGTTTTTTGCTTGTGTGAACATTTAAGGTAACCGTTTACTGCAGTTGAAGCCGTCTCTTTTGATACGTGACCTCACAATACGGCTGGAGATCACAGGGGACCTCACGATACACGATACATGGCTCACGATATCGATAATATCACGATACTGCGATAATCGGTAAAAATCACATCTAATAACTCACAATATATAGAAGAATTAGAATATTTTAGGGAGATTTATCCCCGTTTATGTTTTAGCCTGAACACAATCATAATAAACAACTTTTCTTATTTTGTGCAACGAACAGTCGACACTTTTGTGCAAATCAGTAATTCTGTCTTTGACAAGCACTGACACCAATTGAATTGAATTTTTCTGTAAAATTCAGTGTCAACAATAGTAAACATGATCAGCAGTGCCTCTAGTTAGTGCAGAACTGTTGTAAACAACAGGACAAAAAACAAATAATTCAAGAAGCTGCCAGAGATATTGATGCAACGTTCTCTCCATCTACCTCCAAAGGAACGTCTCTCCAAAGGATGACAAATACAACGTTTTACAGCCTCTGAATGAACATAAAGATCAATACTTGGTGAGAACCATGGAGAATCAATCACAGGACTAAATATCGCGATATATCGCAATATCAATATTTTGGCACACCCCTACTGCACAGGCTGAGCTTGTGTAGGTCTATAGTTTACTACATTTCTACATCATTAAGATATCAAACTTCTTCGAACTGCGTTTGGTTCTGGACGGATCAGCAGACTTTGGTTCCAAGTGGAGGAACCAGAACCTGATGTCGAAGTCAGAACTGATAACTCCGTAAAGCATTTTAAATTAGGAAGGGATTTTCTTTTCTGACACCAGATGTTATTTAGTTGGATGAACTCCCAGATCTGAGAATATCTTGAATAAATGTCTGGAGGTTCAGCAGTGAAAATGTTGAACCCTGAAGTTTGATGAGGCTGAAGGTGACCTGCTGATACTTTCAGTCTTCAGACTCATCAGTGTTCCTGTTTGTCCTCTGGTGATGAAGATTCTCTGTGATGAAGACGCCGACTGAGGAAATGTGGCGTCTGGATGCAGGAATTCTCCGTTTTTCTGCCTGAAAAGGATCAAACCGTTTTGGAGCAGCAGCAGTTCAGGAACGTCCTCCGTTAGGGGAGCAGGAGAAACGATTTGAGGTTTCTCAGTCGATGTGTCCGTTCCTGATCCAGCGGAAGTTTGTTCAGATCTGTCAGAGGAATACGGGTTTATTCAAAGTCAGACCTGTCAGAAATGAGACGCCGTCTGCGTTCACGGCGTGTTGTGATGCGCCGTCGAGCTGCGAGTTTCAGCCATCAGGTAAAGAGGAGCAGGGGGGCGTTAACGCCCCTCATTGCAGACGTCACAATGAAACCAGAATATTTTTAGATTTTTATCCTAGGAAATGAATCTGATCCCTTCTGGAGATTTTGTCAAAAATTCCGGACAGATTTTTCCTCTTCAGCAGGTGGTCAGATGAGGCTTCATGTGGTCGTTGGAGGAGAAGCCCTCTCCATTTGTGCCCCCCCCGGTTCTGACGGAGCGGTGACTGATGCCGTATCTCTTCAGTCCAGCTCCGGTTCCTCTGTGAACTGCTCCCCGTGTTTACCGGCCCCCCAGGCCCCGCTTTGATCCCCTCTAACAAGCAGGACGGCGCTGAAGCTCCTCCTCCATGTGACTCTTTAATCCATCAGCATGTTTGAACCGCCGCGCATCTCTGCGGTCTGGTCGCGGTGCAGCCTCCGCTCCGATACAGCCCGCACAATAGAGCTGCATGAAATATTAAAAGAGTAATTGCTTTTCTGTGCAAATGACTCGTGTCCTTAGATGAAGTTTAGCGCTCAGCCTCCTCACCTCGGCTAAGACGCCATGACGGCAAACTCCATTTATCACATTCAGCGTGGAATCCTGGGAGTGTGTCGCTGCTGCTGGGAATGTTTTAGCGACGCTGAAACTCCTGCATCAGCTGTTCGGGTTGTAGCACGTCCAAAAGCCTCTAGCCCCCCCCCCCCCCCCCNNNAAACGCCACGACGCTGAGCAAAATGTCTGCACCAATTAGGACTTCCTGAGGAAATCTGTAGAAACGCGTCATCAGAGTTCTCAACGTCTGAAGACCCACTGCGGTGAAGATCCGGTTTCTGGTGTTTCTAACCCGTTCAGGAGGACTTTTATAAAGAAAATAAGATAAAAACTGCATCTCTGAGTATTTCTGTATTCAGATGAATCAGGAGCAGATGAAAAGGATTGTATTTATGACATAGAAAATAATCTGGGCGGGGCCACAAGCTCCCTGCTCCGCCCCATTCTGATGCATCCACTTACAGACAAGGTCCAATCCGAATTCTTCCTTTCTCTTTCATTTATTCCTCCAAACAGATTGATTTTCATTCCATAATGTCACCAATAATTGCCGGTTCACTAGCGTTAGCGCGGAGCTTCCATCGCTCAAATATATATATCAGCAGTTTTATAACTTTAAAAAGTTCATGCTACAACAAGTCATTCCTTACATGTAAAAGTAAAGGTCTGTGGTTCAGAGAACTCCCACGTGAAGACAGCGTGACGCGGTTTAGCCTCATGATGGAGGATTTTGTATAAAAATACATTTCCCAGACACACTTGCACTTAAACTGCTCTTCAAATGGAGGGAAAGGGAGAGTGGAAGAATGTGTCTTTGTTTTCCTGGTCCGAGCAGGAATCTGGATCAGAACTGTACGGGTAGATAGAGTAGATATATAGCTGCTGTTTTTGTAGCACCGCTAACGTAACCCCGGGCTCCCATGGTTAGCGTTACAGCTCTGATGCGAGCGCCGCAGTCTTTACGCCACTTTAAAAGTGTAAGAGGAAATCCCACTGCAGACTGTCATGTTTGACCTCTGCGGAGCTGCAAACTCGTTTTATTTGGCTTCAAATTTTTGCCGGATGCTGCAGCTAATAAGGGGGGATTACTGCTCGCTATGAGGAACGGCGTCTGTGGATTTCTCACTTAGAAAGTATGAAGACACAGATGATGTTGAGAAATAAATCAGGTTATTTTTGTGGAGAGTTCTACAAAAACGTCAGTAATCATGTCTCCACGTTTGGGTTTATACGATTATTCAAAGATTTTACTGTACAGGGAGTTGTCTGTGTGACAGCTGCTTCCACGGTGTTTCTGTGTCTCTGTGGCTGAGCCTGAAGGCTGACTGTCTCGCAATAACCCGAGGGGGAAAACATCAAATTAGAAGACCTTTTTCCTTTCCTTGTTTTTGTCTGGATGAGGCCCGAGCCGGCAGCCTCTGCATCCTGCAGCGGCTCTCTGTCTGCTGGCATATCCAGCGAGTGAGCTCCGCCGCCGGAGAGAAAGCCTCGGAAAACGTCACGAGTCCAAAGCTGAGTTATGATTGGCAGAGGCGACGCAGTGACCTTAAATTTTGGCCGCGCCGCCCGATGCGCGCCTCTTCGCTCAAATCGCACTGCTGGCAGACCTTCACGCTGCGCCGGTCTCTCAAATCGCGCCGTGCTTTAATTCGCCCCAGAGCGCGCCTGTACCCCTGACTCAACATTTAAGCTAGCCGCCTCTACCGCGCGATTCCCGCTCGATGTGAACGGTTGCCGTGTGAACCCGGTGTGAGGGCTGTAAGCTACTGGGAGAGAGTGTAAACAGAAATGGTTACTTCTACATGAATAGTCCCGCCCACAACTTAGAGATGAATTTCTGCTGAACTCCTGCCGCTCTGCAGAAACTATGTCTTTGAAAATGACAGTTTTTTGTCTAAAATCAGCATCATCACCATGATAACAAACTTTGGAAACAGATCAGACTCTGTCAGGGTATCGAACCGTACCGTACGGCGGCTTCGTCTCCACGATGATAAACAGTAAATCAGAACCCCGTCTCCTTAAATAATCATCAGAACTTCACATTTCTGCTGATTAACTCATTCTAAATCCCTCCAATCTGTCTTTAATATTCAGCTTTGTGCTGTAAAGTTTATGAGACGTCTTTGAATTTCCCTCCAGTTCCATTTCTTCTGGTTCCGTCTTTGTTCTCTGACTCGTGTTTGATATCAAACCCCTCTGGAAGCCGTAGTGTTCTATCTAAACTATGTCTACGCTGTTCCTGAGAGGTTTCTGAATCTCTGCTGCTCCTCAGATCTGATCACCTGATGCTGCTTTTACATATTTGTGAAACCCTTCAATTCCCTGTGAAGTGCTGCACATCTGTGGGGAGGAGCTCCTCTCCTCTTAGAGAAATCTTTTCCTCGGAAAGCAGAGCTGCAGGATTTTGTGTGGAATCCACGACGGCTGAATGGGAGAGGAGGGATCCGGACTTTTCTGGATCGTCGTCTCTCCTGTTTCCGTTTCACAGCATCAACGTCTGATTATTGATTATTAATATCGATTAGAAACCGTCCGCCCACATCTGTCGTCCTTGTTGCTGCAGAGGAGCATGTGACCTTCGAGCCTTTAGGTCAGGAAACATCTCTGACGGCGGATTTGAACCTTTTTAATCACTAAGACGTTTCATGAAGCTATAAATACTTGAATCTTGTCAGATCCATAAATAGCAGCTTTTCAGACTGTATATAGGATAATAATAGAAACTACAGTTTCACCTTAGACTATTTAAAACCAACTTTACAGGAGAAGAAGTCAAAGGGAAACTTTAAATCTCTGAAATGATTAAATAGCTTTGTAACATGTTGTCATGACAACGTTACAGACGGATGTATTTAACATCAATCAACCAAACCACCGTCCAGATCGGCTCTGGTCAGACCTCTGATTCTAACCCGGTCCAGGTGCCTGTGCGTGAGCGTGCGCCCCTCCACTGCCAGCAGTCAGAATCAGGGTTTGAGCCCCACAGGCTGAATGAACTGTTGCTGTGATATTAATGCTCATAATGAAAGCGACTGTCCAGGTTGATACTGGCCGTCTGGATCGGCTTACATGAGTGTGAAGTATCAGTGTGTCGATAAACAGCCTTCACTTCAGTCTTTGCGTCCCGACTCAGACGATGCTAAAGCATGGAAAGCATTCCTCCTGCAGCACGTTTCTGTGTGGAGATGCGGCGCTCTAACCAACAGCAGGTCAGCAGGTAGACGGCCGATCGTAAATGACCAGAATCAACCAATCAATCCCGACTTTAGCAAAGAAATGAAGAGAAAACATTTATTTGTAAATTTCAGGTGTTTTTCTGCCCACAGAGGAAGTCTGTCCTGCAGAGTTCATTACATCTGCTGGCAGTTTATTTTAAGGCCAATAATGAAAAACTGAGCTTTAAAGCAGTTTGATTAAAAAGGAAGGAGTGGATCTGTGCGCACGCTGTCATTTGTTGTTCTCAGGAAGGAAAATGGTTCAACAGATGATTCTGTCTGGAGGTTGGTTGTCCGCAGCATGCCCATAGATCAGATCAGATCAGATCTGATCTGATCTACGGCCAGATCCATGGAGATCTGAAAGGTTTCTGTCCGTCCTGCAGATCCTCCCGTCTTTGTCCTCTTTAGCTCCGCCTTTTCTCTCAGGTTTTCTGGCGTTTGGCTTCTGGGTCCTCCGTCCACCCAGCAGGTCCTACTCATCGTGGATCTGAGAGCCTCATCGTCTCTACAGCGCCGGCTCGTTTGTGTCTGACTCGGAGCGTCTCCACGAGAACCTAAAGCTTGAAGTTTGAAAGCTTGTAATTGAAGCTTCACACTGTTCCTGAGCTGCTGTGCGGTCCTGTTATTAACGTTCTAGTGTCTTCTCCTGATGGTCTGTCCTTATCCAGAGTCAGATTCATCTCTGCAAAACCTCCAGGGCTTTACTGGGGTTGGTATTGATGCAAATGTCAATTTAAGGAGGAATTGATCAGGTTTGGGTCTCATGAGTTTAGGATCACTCCGTCCTTTTAGTTGGAGAACGTTTCAGGGAATTTGCATTTCCATTTAGTGAAAGCTTTTATCCAAAGTGCCTCCCAATTAAGGTGGGACTTTCAAGCACAGAGAGAGACGGAGCTTTAGCTGTAAGTAGCAAATCTGTTGGGATGAGAGAACAGGCGGGGATGTTCGGATGTCAAAGGTCAAAGAGAAATCCTCAAAGAAGAGGAGATTACTCTGGTTTCTGGAGGCGGTTTGGAGCCTCAGGAGGATCCGTGGATGGAGATGGAACCAGGAGTCTTCATGGAGGTTCATCTGAACGTCCAGACGCTCCTCCTGACTCCTCCTTGCTGCTTCTTCACGTTTCTTCTAGCCCAGGGGAGGGCAAACGTTTTGACTCATGGGCCACAAAGGGTTCTAAGACTTGACCAGGAGCAGATACTCGAAGTGTTTTGATAGTCGACCTCATATGAGAAACAAACGTGGAATCTGGACAAAAACATGCTTTTTTTCATTTAACAAAATTCCTCTTTAGTGCCAATTGCACCAATTAGTTGATGTCTTTCAGGGAAAAACATCAATTAAAAAACTCTGTTTGTCGGAATGATCAGAACTGAACGTCTGACTCGAAAAAGACAGATGTGTTCCAGAAAAACAACGAATATTCCAACACCACATCCATGCAGTTTATTTGTGCTGCACCATCTAAGGCTGGGGTCTCAAACTAGCGGCCCGCGGGCCATTTACGGCCCCCAAGTTGATATTATACCTTAATATGAAAGTTCAATGTCTACTAAGCAATTTCTTCTTTGATGAGAGCTTTGTATTTGCTTTGTGATGTTTCAGCTTCATGCTTTAAACTTTGCATTTGCTGTGGTCGATGGATCTGGTTGTCAGAAAAGTCCTTAGCAACAGTTGCTAGCGTCGTTAGCTCCTGTCGTTTCACGGTGTCGTCAAACAAGTCCTTAACAATATACGGCCCAGCCTCAAGACTCCGCCTTCAGTGGCCCCAAGGTGACCTGAGTTTGAGCTCCCTGGTCTAAGGTGAGACACCAGAATTACAAGGAAAATAAAACATTAATACAGAATATCAATGGAATTCATTCCAGTGCGGTGGGCCAGACTAAACAGTTTAACGGGCCGCGTATGGCCCCCGGGCCGTAGTTTGCCCACCCCTGTTCTAGCCTCCTTTTACTTGCAGTGGAAGCTGAGCAAACGTGACCTGGAGGGAACTTCTCAGCTGTGAAGTGAGGAGAACCTGGACCCCCCAGGACGTGAGCTTTTGGTTTGAGAATGAACGCTCCTGCAGGTTTTGTGTTGTTAACCGTCACGTCTCCATTTGACATCAATTACACCCAAACGGTTTGCAGTGGACTCAATGGGGGGAGCTCCTCTCTGATCGGGGGGTTCAAAGACTCTTCTCTTTGCTTTCGGATAAATCCCGTCTCCTCCGAGCAGTAATGTGCTCTGAATGTGTTTGCCAAGCCTCTCCTCTCGGCAGAGGCCTCACGTTCTAAAAACCAACAGTGAGCTAATACTTCCTTACGTGGCTCCACAGTACCGCGTTGGTACTCGGAGGAGGAGGAACTCTGGTCGGTATCCGTGGGATTGGAAGGAGCAGCTCCAGCATATTTTCTGCCTCCACCATCTTCACTCCCTCGCTGGAGATGTCTGGATAATCTTTAACTACTTCATTTAAATTGCCAGATCTAATTGGTGTGCCGGCTGACTTTAATATTCACTTAAGGCGCAGAAGGTTACTTTAAATTAGCAGTGAGCTTGTAGCTCGTCTCATAAGTATTAGCCATCTGGTGACACAGTTTCACTTGAGGAGGATCTGCCAGAGTTTACATCTTCCCTCTAAAGTGGGAATATTTTCCTGCTCAGATTCCCAAACTCTGATTTAATGAACTTCCTCCGATGTTGGAGTTTAGTGATCCTGCTACTTGTATTTCATGGAAACTTGAAGGAGATTTTCTCTTTTGGATTCAAAGCCTCCATCCTTCATCTGCACGGACGGAGTCATTTCCATAATGCATCCGAGCTTTCCTGTGGTTTCTGATTGTTTTGCCATTTCAGCACGCCGGTTAAATCAGCATAATGCACACAAGTTCAATTATTCACAAGAACAAATCCCACTTTCCAAGAAAGTTTAACATAAACAGGAACATCTGTTTGTTTGTTCACCTAGTTTTGTTCAGAAGTCTGAGAGGAAAGGTTCTGGTTTGACAAACGTTTGTGTTGTAACTTTTGATCATTTTCATGGTTATAGAAACCAGACGATCAGAAAAGAGGTTTGTGTTCATGCGACAAAGCAGCAGAACAACAAACTCACATGACGTCTTTCATCTGCAGCCTTCAGTCTGGTGAATGTGTACGTCGCAGTTCCTCCAAAGACCACTGAACGCCGGTTCTCAACCAACTATCCTCGTTTACGTCACTGTTATTGAATATTTTAGGCTACAGCTCAGAATGTAAGCAAGTAAACGTCAGTAAACTTGAGTAATCGTGAGTAAAAAAAAGTAAACGCGAGTAATCGTGAGTAAATATGAGTAAACAAGAGTAAACGAAAGTAATTGTGAGTGAATTAGAGTAAACGTGAGATCAGGTGTTCCTGGTTTTTGTGAATCGGAGCTGAAACAGTATTTTCTGTGAGGCTCTTACTGCTGTGGTTAAACTCAATGAAGGGATCATTTGGACGTTTTCCCAGCAGGAAGTCGCTTTCCCATCATCCACCAGATAAACACATCAGAACTGCAGCGTTCGGGTTTGGGGACGTCCAGCAGAACCGAGCTTACAGCACAGAATCCTAACCGGTTCTAACAGCCCAACCTTAAAGCACGCAGCAGCATTAAAAGTCTTTGTCATAACGTATCCTTGTTGATCGATGTTTGTCCGTGTGCACGTGGTCCATAAGTGCACGTGGTCCGTAAGTGCACGTGGTCCATAAGTGCTCGTAGCCGCCGCAGAGCGGTCTATGACCTTAATACGCCATGAGGTCACCTGCATGTCCCGTACAGGTCCGACCTTTCGTTCGTGTCCTGTAAGGACGGTTGGGACTATGACTCGAGGCTCCGTCTGGAACCGCCATCCTTGATGGCAGCACTTCCTGTGTGAAGCAGCTGTTGGGTCTGGACCTTAACCTTTGGTGCTGAGGCTGGAAAGGGGACCCCCCCCTAGCTGCTGCGTCAGACAGCGGGGAGCCTCATGGAATGTCCTACTTCCAGGAATGTGGATCCGTTTGCCACTTCTGCTGTGACCATGATGCCAAAATAAAACCTGCCTGTTTTTTCTACAGCCGGGTCTGGAGGCTCCTAAAGGAAAGCTGTAAATTCCCGCCCTTTGTCCAGCAGGACACGCATGTGAGCCCACTGATGTACACGTGACTCGTGACGAGTCCGAGCCCCAGAGGGCTGAAGATGCTGAACTGCAGAGACGGTTTCTGTTCTGTGCTTGAATAATTAAAGAAGTCCGTGGCTGTTTCTGAGGACAAAGGCCTAATGTGCCGGCTAATGATGAATGTAATGACACGGTTCCTCGTCTTTGTGTTTGATGTGAAAGACTAAACACCTCGCTGTCCTTTCATTCCACGTTTGGTGGATGAGACGTTTGCCTCTTAAGATCCTGCGGCGTTTGAGCCTGACAGTCGGCGTGACTGTCGAGGTCCCGGCGGTCCGACCGCGCTTTGATATTATGCTGAAGGCAAAAACACAAGTCAGACATTTTCAATAGACGTTTTCCTGCTTTTACTGATTTCCCTAAATGCAGTGAAATGCTGGTGGATGGACAAACCTCAGACTTCTGCAGAGTAGAGCTGCCTCAAACATTCTAATAAACTGGATGTAAAACACACATCTTAACCATCATTAACCAGCTGTAAACTAACTAAAAATAAGATAATTAAGACGATCAGCTGATCATAAATTGGATTTCCTCTATCAGACATGTATTTGCTTGTCTCTGCTTCCTTTAACACTCATCACTGCGATCTGGATGATCTTGTCAAATGGCTCCATTCTCGCATTAGTATCATTTCATTTACCAGACTCTGATTGGTGAAACTCCACTTAAGCTCCTCCTTCTCTTTTTCTCCCCCTCATGACTGGAATGAGCTGCAGAAAACCCTGAAGCTTCATACGTTGGTGTCATTGGCTGCATTTAAGACATCTTTAACAGATGTGATTAGTGATGAATGCAGATGTTTTAACTTTAACTTTCTTTTTTGGGGGGGTTCCATCTGTCTTTCCATTGTAATTTCATTGTCTTAGTTACGATCGACTTATGTGAAACTTGTAAATCCGAAGGAGCTGCCAGAATTTCCCACAGATGAAGAACATGCAGCCTCTGTGACGCGCTCACACTCACAGCGAGCCTGCATGGAGAAATGCCATCAGCTCTGCATTTAGCCACAGGCTGAGACAAAGCGATATTTTTATTTTCTGCAACAATGGACATGCTGACGAATCGTTCGAATCGTTTTTACCGATTCACGAAGAGTCGTTGCATCCTTACTAGGTAAATGAATGAATCCTGGAGCTTCTTTCCTTCGTTAGTTTCTGTCATTAAAACCAGACTTCAGTCAAATGAAGTCGGCATCTGAAACAAAGGAACTATTTTTCACTAAAGATACATTTTATGTTTTTATGTTTCCCACTTTCAAGCTGTGTCAGCGGGTTGTCATGGTACCAGTCTTCCTGGTACTTCCTGTGACATCACCAGGGCTGTAACGGTTCGGCCCACATGTGAACTGCAGACCACTAACCCCCTCCCCCCCGCCGCCGCCGCGTATTATTAAAGTCAGTTGTCTGTCCACACCCAATACAAATTCCTGTACTGTACGCCGTCTTAAAGTTGCTTCTTGACGGTTAACCTGAAGCTGCCGCCGTGTGTGGGAGGAGCTTCTTTCTGTCAAAACCTTTTCTGGAACTCGTCATGGAGGACGCGGATACTGAGAGATCAGGTCTGGGTCCAGATCTCAGAGAGACAGGGACGTGCTGTCCGGGGAAGGCAGTACGGCAAGCTGAAAGGATCAAAAACCTCCAGGACAAGCGTGCACGGTGGTGCCTCACCTGCACACGTACTACGGATAATAATCATCATTTAAATATTTAAATGGTTCCACAGTGAGTTTCAATACTACAATTTATGAAAGTTCAATTTTAACTTGTTAAAATGTTTTTACGTTTTTGTTTATGTTCCCAGATGTGTATATTTATGGTCTGAAGTACTTTATGTATATTTTCTCAAATATATGTTTTCAAACTTTTCAAGAAAGGAATTTTAGGCTTTTATCTTCTTCTTTTTATTTTTTATTTTTACTGATCTGATCCGATTGATCCGAACCGTGATCCGTTCCACGGCCGCTACTGACTCTGATCGGCACTGCAGCGCACGTGTGTCAAAGACGATGGCGGACGTGGCATCAGAAAGCAGCGCCGCAGTTTGGAGATGTTTGAGATTAGTGTCTATTTCAATGGTCACATGGTCGTGGCTAACCGACCAATCGTGGCAGCCCTACTACAAAGACGGCTCTTTTGGAGGTAATTTGTTGGTATTTAGTCTGCTCTGCAGCCTGTGTCTTCTCTCAGGAGTGGGCTGTTTCTTCCTGCTTGTTCCTGCGACAGCTCTTCGCTTCGCCACACAACGTCTTCATTAAAAAATCCTCCTCTCAAGAAGGGAAAACAGCGTCCAGATCTTCGGCCTTTAGAAGAGGAACTCCCTTCAGATCTTTGTCAGCAGCAGCTTTAAACTCCTCTCACTTTAAACCAGCGGAGCCCCCCCCCCGTGAACCCTCGTCTGATGGAACTGAAGCCCCACAGAAAAGCAGCAGAGGGGGGGCAGAGACCAGAAGGAGCTGCATAGGAACAAAGCGGAGCGTCTTTTTTCACCCCTCATTTATTCCTCTTAAATTTATGAGGCAGTGATGCTATTATCGGAGGTTTGATGTTGAATATTTCATCTCCTTAATTATTTTGGGATAGCTTTCTAGTCATTTGAAGTCCATTTGTAACTTCCTGCTATGAATGGCTAATGAGCAGCAGAGCACTCAGGTTTCCTGGAAGCTCAGGCCCACTTTTCAGTTACCGTTCGCCTTCAGATCAAACTTTGATTCTGGATGAATTGATCATTGGCTGGTTCCGACCCCCCCCCGCAGTCACATGTTTGCTCTGGCGGGGGCTGGGAGGGGCGGAGCTGCCATTGTTTTGGTCACCAGAAGGTCTTATCTGTGGCTGTCAGTCACAGCGGCGTGGAAGAAAGCGACCCCGCAAATGCAAAATGGCAGAAGTGATGGATTACTCTTTCATTTGACAGGCTTTTCATCTCTGGGGGGGGCTCATGCATGGACGTCCTTGAATCAATCTTTGTTTATGCATCACAGCTTTAGCTTTTCTGAGCAACTTTGGATTCAGAGAAACCTAAAGTGTCATGTTGTTTGTGTTCGTACATACCAGTGTTGTGTTGTGACGCTGTATCGTCGTCTCACCTACATCAGACGCTTCATTGTGATGCTTTGATTCGGATCCTGACACTTTCTTCTTGTGTTCAATTATTTATTTGCATATGTTGAAGCTGTAGCTCTCAGCTCATTATAACTTATTCATGTGGACTCTCAGCTGATCTGCTGCAGAGGTGAGCGTCTTTGTTTCTGTTTGAGAAGATTTAGCATCAAAGTTCGTCTGATTTTACAACAGATGATTCTTTAAGCTGAAAGAAAATCATCAAAACTCTGGAAGTGTCTGCAAGAGAAAACGTCCCAGAAGTTCTGGTTCAGAGATGAACGGGTCGTCTGCAGTTGGGCGGCTAAAGGTTGTGTTTGCAGGGTGTGTGTGTGTGGGGGTGAGCTTCAGCTTCACGTCCTGAAACGTCTGTGAAGATGCAGGACCAGGACGTGTTTCAGAGAACGTTCTGGTTCTGGTGTCGTCCTTCGGTCATCAGCTGGTTGTAGAAGTCATTTTCAAAAAAATTGAGCTAATAATGTAGCATCAGGCTAACGATTTTGGCTAATTTTAGGCTGTTTTGGAGTTTAGCTCATATTTTAGCAACACAGTAAATATTTTTTCAAAATTGGCGTATAATTATGGATAAGTCATCTTCAGCGCTCTTTCATAGTTCTTTAACAACCTTCACAGTCTTTTAGCATTTTAACATTTTGCAGATAACTTTAGCATTTTCAGTAAATGTGTAAACTGAAAACTGAATTGAAGAACCGATAAAAGTCAGAACTGAATTGATCCAGACTCTTGTGAATGGAATCCTTTCTGGAGATTATAATGGATGTCCGACCCTCGACACAGTCACAGCATGTGGAGTGTAACAGTGTGAGACCGCTGCTCCCGCTCCACCACAGCGCCGCTCCGTCTCCACTGCAGCTCTCTGCAGATCAGAGAAGGTTGTTTCTGCCATCAGTCTCTCTGCTGCTGCCTTGTGTCTGTGGGGGGGTCTGATACCGTCACCCCAGTGGGATAATCGTTGATCAAACAGTAAGGGGGGGGTGACATCCCCGAAGACCCCGGTCCACGTGCACGTCAGCGATCGTTCCTGCCAACGTGCTCGGACGGTTCCCGCCACGGCGCAGAAACCGATGAGGTCACTGCGGCGCATTGTTGCCTCTCTTTTCAGATGTCCCCCCCAGCCCCGTCTCTGCTTACAGAGAATGCAGGCGGCAGTGTCACCGGAGAGGTTCAGGGTGCCCCCACCCCTCTGTGAGGGCAGGGGGGGCCTTCAGTGTTTCTTCATTTCCTCCTGTTAATTGGGCTATCTAAATGCATTCTGGCTCTGTCAATCCCCGCCGGGACGCCAGATAAAAATGATTTGTCTCTTGCATTCTCCGGCATGCTCGTCCCCCCCAGACCCCCCCACGGCAGCTTCAGAGTGTAATTGAGTGTGTTCAGCCTTTCTGATTCTCAACAAGTACAGAGGGAGAGCAGAGACGCTGGCTGGTGGGGTTGCCTGTGTCTGGAGGGGGGGCTCGGGTTCACACGCCCCCCCCCCGCGTGGACACATACAGACCCTTTACAGCCACATAAACATGCCAGCTCCTCTGAAGGTCAGCGCCATTAAAACATAATCTTATCTGTTTTCATGTGCTGCTTTTTCTGCTGTCCTTGTGTTTTCACGCCTCCTGTCGCTGCAGCCTCGCCTGCCCCCCCAGCGCTCGAACCCCCCAGCGCTGGAGCCCCTTATCTGCAGACAGTCCTGAGAAGAAATACGGCGGCCAAACGTGTGTCCTTGGTCCATTTCACCAGAAACATGGCAGCTCGGAAAGTCATTTTCACCTGTTGTGGAGAATTCTGAGTCTGTGGTTTGGTGGAAGACGGTTCTGGTTCTGGAGATGGTTCTGCAGATAAAGATGGTTCTGAAAATGTTTTTGTAGATGGTTCTGGAGATGGTTCTGAAGATGGTTTTGTATGTGGTTCTGATTATGGTTCTGGAGATGGTTCTGGAGATGGTTCTGGAGATGGTTCTGTAGGTGGTTCTGGAGATGGTTCTGGAGATGGTTCTGAAGATGGTTTTGTATGTGGTTCTGATTATGGTTCTGAAGACGTTTATGAAGATAAAGATGGTTCTGAAAATGTTTTTGTAGATTGTTCTGAAGATCCACACACCCCACTCCCACCGAATGAGGCTCGGGAGAATATGTCAATCAAATATTGGAGGCGGGGCCAACGACACCATGCTTTTACTGAGGCCTCTGATTGGTCAGTTCATAACTTCAGTAACTTGTGAAAATGAAAAAATATTTTTTCAATCCGGATCAGAAGATGTTAAGAAAGTATCCGAGCAGAATGTTCTTCTGACCAACAGAATATCTGTCTCTTTCTCCATAGACGTCTGTGGGATTCTGACCTCTTCAACCACTTCCTGTTTGGAACATGAGGGGGGAGGGGTTGAGCTGTCCAGTGATATACAGTCAATGGTTCCGCTGCAGCGTGGTCCACATATGTTCTGTGAATCCACCGGTTGGTGATGATCAGAGCAGACGGTCTGTCAGACCAACAAGTGCTGTGCAGCTGTGGACATCACGGCGGCGTTAGCCTGCAGATCCGTCAGCGCAGACTTCTACAGCTCTGCCCCCGTGGCGGCTCAGCGTTTGTGCTGTGGCGTGCAGCCAGCTTTGTGTTTCAGCAGGAGAGCGTGCAGATGTTCTGCTGCGCGTCCTCGTCTGCAGAGGAACTGCTGCCAGTCTGATGGTCACCTGGAGGAGCTGAAGTCATGGATCTGGATCAGCAGCAGATCGGGGGGGTAACAGACAGTCGTATTGATGGCGCCCTGAGCCGATGTGACCCCCCAGCAGTGACCTGCTGACTCTGTTCTGATGAGTTCACACAGGAACATCTTCCTGCGTCTGGGGTCTCTATGGGGTGTGGGGGGTCTCCTGCTTTTCCTGAAGCCGAGGCTTGATGAAGGAAACTTGGGAGACAGAGGTCATGTCTGAATTCTCTCCATAATCCATAACTACTAAAACCATCTAGAGTCCTGGATTTAAGAGGTCACTCAGACACGACGCTCTCTACTTTTTTTTTGTTTTCTAAACGCCGGATGTGACGTCACCGATTTTCAAAAGTCAAAATCGAATCAAAATGAACTTTTATTTATGACTCCACTGTGATGGTGAAAATGTGAACGGTTTATTTAAATAATACATTTAAACACGCTTTTTCGTTCAAAATTGTTCGGCCGCAATGCATTGTGGTCTATATTCACTAATCTAGTGACCATGGATGCACGCTAGTTTTTTGCAAAGACTTCTGGGAATTTCTAGTGCACTGGATAACATGTAGAACATGAAGAACGTTCTGTACAGTGATGAGGGGATTCAGACAGATATTGTCTTTGTCCCATTTAACCAAATCTCTGTATTCTCACATAAATAAATCAACTGTCTGGAAAAAGCAACAAAAGCAGAGAAATTAAAAAGCAAACAAACAAACAGCAAAAGCGACATCAGGAAATGAAGCTCAGACTTTTTTAATGTTTCCCAACGACGTTAATTTGTTTTTTCAGTTTTTTAAATGTAATCATTGAACTGGATTATTGATTTTTCCTGATCATTCCATGATCTGATCGCTGCACTCAAGCACGTTTTTCCTTCATTTTTGTTTCCACCCCACATACTTTTTATTGGGGGGGTCCAGGTTGTCTCTTCTTGCCTGTTGGGCCGTGAACAGCTGATCCCGTTTGTTTTAACCAGGAAGCCCCCATGAAGAGTCTGGGGGGGGGGGGTCCGGTCTGGTTCTGTGAAACATGCTCAGATGTTGTATTACTCTCATTGTGGGGGGGTCGGCGGTGCTGATGCATGGAAACACGACGGCGATGAAGAAGAAACATCCTCGCCGGAGTCCACACAGAATTATGGGGATAAACGAGCAGAACCCCCCAAGGTCCGCGGCTCTGTGATCTATGAAGGCGCCGCCGTCTCGGATGGCGGCTCTCGGAGCGCCGGGAACGTTGTTGTGGTGACATCCTCTCTCGGTGCAATCTCTCGTCCTTGTAGGACGGCGGAGGAAAGCGGCACCAGAGGCTGACTTGGCGGTTCCTCTGAGCCCGCCATAAATCCGACTGAACATTTCTGAACATCTGTTGTGGATGATTAGCTCCGTGGCTAGCAGAGTTTGGCCGGGGGGGGGACGAGCATTTGTGAACGTTTGTGTGTTTGTGTTTGTACTCGGCGCCTTGAAGACTTAAGAACGAGGACTTTGCATATTTACCCTTTTTTTCCGAGATAGAGGAAGAAGGAATTATCATTCTCCTCTAAACGAGTTGTTGGACATCCTCAATGAGGGGGGGTCTGTGCGTTCCAAGGTCAAACTGGGTGTGACCTCTCTGCTTCACAGCGTTGGTGGATTCCAGGGAGCAGCAGACGCTCCTGCAGGTTTATGATTAACCTGCCGAGCCCCCCCCCTCCAGAAGGTGGACAATAGATAAGACATAATGGAGTCTGGAGCCGCAGTCACATGTTCCTCCAGGCGTGTTTCCTGCTCTCAGCAGCAGGTACAACGCCGCCATTGGTCAGCTCTCTGAAAGGTAAGACCCCGCGGCCCTCCCTCCTCCCTCCTCCCTGTGAAACCCGACACCTGTGACATCACAGTGGGCCGGCCTTTCCCAGGCGTCCCTGAGCGAGCCTTCAGTGTGTGAAGGAGCCCGGCTCTGAAGGATCTCTCCCGACCACAGCTGGAAAACCGGATCAGGACGGCGGTTTAATGCCACGCCGCCAGCGGAATAAGTGAGGGGGGAGCGGGCCGTCTCTCAGGGATAATCTGTGTGGATACGGCTGGATTTCCTCTGAGGGATTTGGATCTTCTGTCTTTCTGGAATAAGTGCCTCTCAATGATAACGGAATGAATGGGATTTCCTCATAAGTGGAGCGGCTGGACGTTCATGGGTGAGTCGGCGTCGGATCTTCAGCCGTAACGGAGCAGCTTTGGTCTGTGGGGGGGGCACAGGTGCGTTTGTGGGACGGCGGCTGACCTCTGTAACTCCTCTCAGACTTCTGCTGCAGGTTTGGGTTTTTGGCGAGCGGTTTCTGGTAACTTTCCCGTCTTTTGGAAGTCCGGGAAGGCGTTTCCCGGAGGGATCGGCTACTTTCTTACTCCTTTTGCGTCGACTTTACTTTTGTCCTTGCCCACTCTTGCTTGTGAAGCCAAAACAATAGTTTAACCTCGCCTGAGCTCGGCTCTATTGGCTGGCTCTCTGGCACGCTGCCCCGTCTAGTGTGAGTCCCCCCCGCCCCCCCACACATTCAGTGTTGAATAGAGGGCCCATAGAATGTCCCCTAGCTACGGCTGCTAAGGTAAGGCCCCATGCTGCTCCCCTGCATTAGGCCCACACTCAGGCCAAACAACCTGTTTTTCCAGTTGTCCTTATCTCCCGGGGCAATCTGGAGGGTAAAATTTCAACTGCAAGAATTTTTGGGGGGGTCACAGACAGGCTTTAAAATCCCCTGTAATTGCAGAGAAGTCCTGAAAGTCATAAATCACGTGTGTTTTCTCACGTTTGGGCCGCCGTCTCTCTTTCTGTGCATAATTTACAGCTTAGTTCCTGAAGACACTTCAGTTTTGACCCAGATTCCCCTAAAGCCTCTAACACGAGCCGGGCCGGGCCGGGCCGGCCGGGCCGCTGGCTTCTCTAACAGCAGCTCTGGTTCAGAGTTTGTCTTTGGGTTAGTCACCGATAGTGTTGCAACAAGTCACTGTTGCTCAACACAAAGAATCAAAGGCTGTGAGAAGATCTGTGTCAGAGAACGCCGCCGGAGCCTCGGTCTGCTGCCCCCCCATTTAAAGCTTGTTTAACTGCTACTGTTGAGGATTCCGGCAGACCCCCCCCAAAAGCAGCAGAAGAAACTTAAGATCTTCCAATGTTCGCTCAGCTGCTCGGCGGCGTAAACAAAGACAAACAAACCAAGCCCCTCCCAGTCTGCCCCCAATGACCTGCGGGCCGTCCGTTCACCTCTGCAGGCTCCGCCTCCCTGATGAAGCTCTGGAGGAGGTTCCAGAACCGCTGCGGCCCTCCTGACCCAGCATGGTTCTGCTGAGAGGTCCTCCTGAGGGAGGATCCGGTGGAGAGCCTCTCCTCCACGCTCTCATTAAATGGATTTTTCCATAGAACTTGATGTCACCGTTGAGCACGCCGGCGTGTTACGGCCCGTTAGCGCCGGTGGATCTGCTTACAGCCACAGATCAGCGCCGTTTGTCCGTGACGCGCGCCGTAAACAAAGGAACCAAACGGTTTCAGATCAAAGCCGTGATGGAGACTCCGAATCACCCACAGAGGGCGGCGTTTTGTGGCGCCGCTCGCTTCTGGATGGAGACAAGGTCGTTGTGGCTGATTTATGATGACAGCGCCTAATTGTCAGTCCTGTGTTGTCGGGTAAATAAGATGTTCACACAGCTATGCGTTTTATGAGCGTGCCAGAAACATCCTGCATAATGTGTGATGTCAATCAGCGGCCGCGGCGCTGGGAGGCGGCGGCGCTGCTGACACCGGCTCTCTGCTTTCAGCTGTGACTCCTCTGTTGTCGTGCCGACGCTCATCGGGGCTGACGCTGCCGAGGAGGAGGTCAGGAGGACTCCTCGTTCTGCAGACAGGAGGAGGTTCTGAGCGGAAAGTTCATGTGATGGAAATGTTTGCCAGATGAAAACGCTGCAACGCGTCCACCTGAGAGCAGATCTCATTTATGTGTCGTTTCATGGAAGTGTAGAAAGCTGAAACTCCTGTGAGAGTCGGTTTAAACTAGAGCTGACATGATCTGTCGATTAGTCGCAACTATTTCAACTATTAAAATAGTCGACAACTAATTTAATAGTCGATTAGTCTCAGAGATCCATGAAGAACCAGGAAAAGGTCAGAAAGTTCTGAAAAACTTTTCCAGTTAAGCTGTCAGTCAGAAGCTCATGGGCTGCTGAAAGAACTGCCTCTATTGATCGATTAGTCACGAATATTAAAATTGTCAACCGCTAATTTCATAGTGGATTAATCTTTCTTTAATCCCCAGACTACAGTTCATTCTTTCTAATGCGGCGTCTGCCATCGTCTTTAACACACATGCGCAGTAGTCCTAATCCGGGAGGTGGTGATGTCACAGGAAGTTCTGAGAAGGTATCATAACAACAAGCTAACGAAGCTTGAAAGTGGTAAACATTAAAAATAAAAGAAAAAAAGGCAGAACTTGTGTTCCATGACAGCACTACAGTGATACATGAACACCCGAAGAGGAAGCCGGTTGTGACTGAGTATGATAACGCTGAAGAGGGATCGTCGTCTAGCTAACCTAAGCAGAGCTAACATTAGCGCAAACTTCTTAGCTAAACGTTTTCTGTGCATCTACCCCATCGGAGCAAAATTTCTCCATATAGCTTATAGGGCTGGGAATCACTGGGTACCTCACGATACGATACGCGATACATGGCTCACGATATCGATAATATCGCGATACTGCGATAATTGATAAAAATCCTCTCTAATAACTAGCATTATATAGAAGAACATATTTTTTTGGGAATATGTATCCCCATTTTCCTTTTTTAGCTTTAACACAATCATAATAAACAACTTTTCTTATTTTGTGTAACAAATTAAAGACACTTTTGTGCAACATTGCATTGATTATAACCAAATTGGAATTATCTGTCAGATTCAATGTTAACAATAGTAAACATGATCAGCAGTCACACTACTTAGTGCAGAATTGTTGTAAACAGAACAAATATTAAATAAGTCAAGTAGTGACAGCTATCTACCTCCAAAAGAACGTCACACCAAAGGATGATCAATATAATGTTTTACAGCCTCTCTCAAAATTGACCTAATTTTTTGTGCACTTTTCTCTCACTTGAAAAGGGCTGAGCATCCAAAAATAAAGGCTGATTTACTCAGACTGTTACTTGAGATTATTTTTCCAATTTTTATCATTTTTCCATTTGGTCAGTCAGCAGTCAATAGGTAAAATCCTTAAAACACACATAATAATGGCAATAAATATAATTTTAAGTGCTTCAATTAATTAGCATTCTCCCTAATTTTACAGTGAATTCATGTACTTTAGTTTAATTACATTTAAATTTAAGTTCATACATCAAATCCTGCTTTTTTATTTGAGAATTACTTTAAAATTAACATTAGCAACAAGTAATTACATTGTTTG
>NC_050528.1:468217-482129 GCF_002922805.2 Oryzias melastigma
TATTTTTCCAATTTTCATCATTTTTCCATTTGGTCAGTCAGCAGTTAATAGGTAAAAACCTTAAAACACACATAATAATGGCAATAAATATAATTTTAAGTGCTTCAATTAATTAGCATTCTCCCTAATTTTACAGTGAATTCATGTACTTTAGTTTAATTACATTTAAATTTAAGTTCATACATCAAATCCTGCTTTTTTATTTAAGAATTACTTTAAAATTAACATTAGCAACAAGTAATTACATTGTTTGAAAACGTCACATTATAAATTTACCAAAGTTACACCGTACAGCAGCAGGTTAAACATTGAAGTGCATGAAAGCGAAAATTCCAACGGTACCTGAAGTGCACACAAACAACTGCGAAGCGCGTGCCCAGTTCACACAGCAAACAGGAAGTAAGTGATCGCTGACATTCTAGCGCTCAGACAAAGTCACTTCTTACCGGCTGGATCTCCTACAGATGGATGATAAATGCTGACAGGTAGACCTGCTTCACACACACGCTACAGAGCCTGTATCTCACCGGAGCTTCTCCAGAATGAAGCGTGTATCGCTATTAAAAGTCCGACGCAGTGCGCCCATCTGCTTAATAGTTCCGGCGCGCGACTCAGACGCTCAGCACAACAGCCTCTTTAAATGAAAATATAATATCGATACTTGGTGAGAACCCATCGAGAATCGATCACAGGACTAAATATCGCGATATATCGCAATATTGATATTTTGGCACACCCCTAATAGCTTAAATAGTTCAAGTTTAAAGATGTGTGTTGTACATCCAGTTTAGGCATGATCGGATTAGTCGACTTATCGGAAAATAATCGGTGATTACTCGACAAATAACATTATAAATTAATTATTATTAACATTATAAATTAATTAACATTATAAATTAATTAACATTATAAATAAATCTGACATTATAAATACTTTGAAATCCTTTGAAATAAAATTCAATTTAATTTTATTTATACAGTCCAATAACACAAAGAATTCCCTCATTGAGCTTCACGCTGCTAATTGTACAGAAGCAGTAGGTCGGTCATAAGATACAAACCATAGCAAATCGCTAAACTAAACAGACTAAGCTAAACTGGTTATCCCTAAAAAACCTGATTCAGAAAAACAGAAGAAACCTTCTACATGAAGGAGAGATCGGACAGGAGATTTACCAGGACGGATAAATTAGCTTAGCTAACTCTACAACTACGTAGGACTGGGGGACAGATGGGGGCGGGGTCTACAACCAAAAGGAGCCAGAGGCGAGGTCCACGGCCAACAAGAGCCAGAGGCGAGGTCCGCGGCCAAGAATAGGAGCAAAGATGATCCACCTTGAATCTGAAATCTGGGACAACACCTGAATCACACTGCAACAAACAGAAGCACAGAGAACTAAATATAATAAAGAATAAATGTAATAATAAAATAATCGCCGGTGACGCTTAAAAACAAAATGTTGTAACGTACTGTAACTTTTCAACCGTTAACACAATAATTCAGCAAGCCGCTTTTCTCCTCTAGAATCTACCAGAATTATTGTGTTAATGGTTGAAAAGTTCAAGTAAATCAAAGAACAAAAACACTGGAGCTCCGGCCTTAAAGGCTAAAGCTCACCGCCTTTTCCACCACCGTTTCATGGCTTGTGAGTCTCCGGTTTTGGCAGCCACGCCCCCCTGGTCGGTCACGCGGGGTCCATTCGGCGCCCCCAGCCTCACACCTTTCCTCCAAACCGTAATGGCGTTCTTTACAGCCACGGCTTCTCAGTGAGAACACAAATCCGCTTTGTCAGTGAGGACATTTCCCTCCTCGCAAACTCATTTCAATTCCACATCATCCCATTACGCCTCCACATTGATTGAAGCTGCCTCCATTTCCAGAGGCGGCAGACTCTTTTTTCCTGCTATTCGTGGATGAAAAGGCCAAAGCTCATGAATGCATGTGTGATATGTGCAGGCAGGAGATGACATCACTGTTGGTGCTGCTGCTCGGCGTTCACAGAGAGGAGATAAATGTGATCAAACCCAAGTTTGGTCTGATTTGTTTCTTTAAGTCTCATCAAGTGTCTTGTTTATCCGGCGGCTGCTACCAGCGACCTTGTTTGCTCACTTTTTCAATTTCTTCAAATGCCACGCTTAAACCTGACATTCTGCTTCATTACTTTCCAGCCCTCCTGCCCCGTCCTTTATCAGCCCACTCATGTCACTTCTAATGGAATAATAAACCTTCACAGTCTTGGCGAGTCATGGCTCCCATGCCGTCATACTCGCGTCTGAGTGTGCCGCTGCCGGCTGTAAGGAGGTGTGCGTTCGACGGCGGAACCTCTGGACCTCGGCTCCGTCTTCAAACACGGACCGGGTCTCTGCCGCTGCCGCCGCTGCTGCAGCATCAGAGGTCAGCGGCTGGTTTTGGGGAAGATGGATGGAGATTCATTTGGCTTCATTATAACTCCTGACTTATTTATAGTCCGCCGATGCGGCACCTCCTGGCCCTCTGTGGCCCCAGAGGATGCTGGGGGCTGCGGCGGTGATGAAACATTCTGCGCCCCGGGAGGAGAACACTGCTTGTTTAAGGGGGGGCAGAGAGGTGACAGTACAAGGAGCAGGAAAATGTAATTTCAGCATCCTGGCCTGATGTTCAGAAATGTTCAGGGGGGGGGGGCTGCAGCATCCCTGCTCACGTATCCAAACATGAGCTGCAGCTTCCAGAAAGGAGAGAAAAAAACCTCCCGGGGTAAAAAAAAAGAGAGAGACTTGTGTTTAAGTTGAGCAGAAGTTGGATGGCCAGCCCCGATCCCAAACCGTTATCTGGTCCCCGCCCCCCCACAGCCTCAGAGATTACAGAGCCGGGGAGCAGGGATGCTGTCTGCCTGGTAATGTGATGGCTAATCCCCGGCCTCTTCTGTACAAATCTCCTCCCTGATAAAGGGTTTCTCCTGCATTAGTAAACATGGCAGTCTCGGCCGCGGCGGTTGACAGTAAGGAAACTGAGGGGGGGGCGGAGGAGGAATATCCAGACTCTTCAGTGAAGCCCCTCTGCTGGGCATATGTGAGATTTCATTAAGGTGTCACAGTGGAGGTTTTGCTGAGGAAACGAGGCTAAATGTGCAGATACCCAGCCAGCGAAGCCAAGCGGGCCCAAAAGTGGGCAGAAAATGTGGGTCCCAAATGGGTTTGTCCACAGTTTCTGCGGTGCCCCCCTTGTGTTTGCCCATGTTAGCTTAAGTGGGGATTCATTGGGTTAGCTTGATGCGCTAGCCAGCTGTTGGGGGGGACAGCATAGCATCCTAGCAAACTCCTCTACAGCGAGCTATTGAGCTCTGTTGTAGCTAGCATGCTCCACTGTATTGAGCTGGCGCCCTCCACTGTCCACTAGGCAGCTGGCTAGCATAGCAAGCATACCCACTGAGGTTTCACTTGAGCAAATGTGGGCAAACACAGGGGGGGTCACCACAGAAACTGCAGACAGACCCATTGGGGGCCCACATTTTAGACCGTATGGGTCCCCTTGGCTTTGCTGGCTGTGTCTGCCGGTCTCATGTTGCCTCCGAGTCTCCGAGGTTTATTGGTTAAGTGGTTTGCTGCTGTTCCTGTGAGCTGAAGGGACATTCCTCGTTATGCTATATTTGTTTAGAAGCAAACGGTCACATGTTCATAACCCACCAGACGCTCACTTCCTGCGTTCTGGCTCCACGACAGACGAAGAACGCCGTTTGTCACCGGAGTGATCCGCTTGCCGGTGTTTTTGTCAGACGCTGCAGAGACGGCGTCCTCGGCCTGCGGAGGGACATTACCTTGATGACTGCCCCCCCCGGCTCTGATGGCTTTTCATTTGTTGACCTGACAGAGGCACTTAAGGCGTCAGCGTGGGAGCGCGGCGCTGAGCGACAGGCCTTGTCCCCGCACGTCTTCCTGGATGCGGAGCCGCTCGCCGTTCAGGCTCGTCGTTGTCAGAAAGCCAAATGGCACGTCAGGAGAAATTTAGGGAGATATCTGCTTTCAGCAGCTTGCAGAGCAGTCAAACATCACGGCTTCATAGAACTGCTGCAGCCTCTCAGCGTTTGGTCTTCCAGGATGTGGCTTAGTTAGAATGAGGCAAGTTTGTGTCAATAAACCTGTTAATGAATGAAATATTAGTCCACGTTTGGGGTGTTCTCATGTTGAGGAGGTCTTCATGTGAAAGCTCTCATGTGTGATGTTAGTCTGCAGAGCTGACTTAACGTCTCCGCTGAAGCTCCCTGACGTGGCTGCAGGATCGAGCAAGGAGTCCAGCAGAAGAAGGCTAGAGGGAGGGGCTAAAAATAGTGACGGGTTTCCCTCCCGGACACTTGAAATGTATTTAAGGCAGCACAACCTGCCGAGTAGAGTTTCTCCGGCCTGTGATCAGGTTACATCGGCTCTGCAGGCTGAACGCGGCTGCAGGCTGAACGCGGCTGCAGGCTGAACGCGGCTGCAGGCTGATCATGCGACTCGTCTGAAGCTCATCCATCAGGTTGATGGAGGGATTTCGGGGTTTTTTTTTTACCTGGGGAGGAGGCCGCAGCGGTTGGTCCAGAGAGACTCTGGGTGGAGATGAGGACGCCGGTGGAGGGGGGGTCGGGGTGTAGTGGCTCGGCTCCGTCAGGATAATGGACCTCGCCAGTCAGCTAGCATGGATGGTGCGGTTAGCCTGCTGTTCTTGGCTGTCCGTCACGCCGCCTCGCACAGGTGGAAGTAGAATCTTCCTGCAGACGTGAGGCGCAGCATCCAGATAGTTTCTTATTACCTGGGAGGGGGCCTAAGGTGAGGAGTTGAGGGGAGCTGATCTCCACATTTTCAGCAAATAACCTCCAGAGACATCCCAGTAACATCCTGATTAATTCCTGTTTGTTTTGCCTGGAGGGGAGGAACCACAGCCAGCATTGAGCAGAGTCAGGTCTGCAGCTCACCATCATCATCATCATCATCAGTACAAACATCTGATGGTCCCTGAAACTCTAGGAGCGCTATGAAGGGGTAGAGTCGAATAGACCTGCTGCAGGGTGGGGGGGCTGAGGCAAACTGGTGAATATTTGTATGATGTTCTGGTACCTGAAGGCCCGGATCTGTGGTTCCGATCATCCAGTCCCAGAGCATGCACGCACAGCCGCACACACCCGTCACTCCCAGCAGTACGCCGCGGTTTCATGGCAACCAGCTTAATCTCCATGTTTTAATTCTGGTTCCTCTCATTATATGAGGCGATAACAGCAGACCAGCTTTAGAGTCTGAATCTGTTTTTAAAGAGAAACTCAGAAATTCTCCTTTTAACTAATTTGATCCGAACTGAAAATCCCAACTTTCTCCCATTCGTCAAATCTTCTCTCCCCTCTCATGTGGTCCGGCCCCCAGAGAGCGGTGGGGATGTACGGTTCCATCTGCTCCGGCAGACGGGTTCAGACCGGCCGAGAGACAGAGAGGAGGTATGATCAAGGAGAGAGCGAGGAGGAAGCAGGGGGATAGAGGGAAATGCAGACTGACAGAATGACAGAAGGGCTTATTAGAATCTGCCTCCTTCTACTAGTTAGGCTGGGACTGAGGGGGTAGCAGGGTGGAATGGGGGGGTGGGACAGCAGTTAGATTAGAGCCTCAGGGAGCTTCTTTATTTTTCCACATTTGCAAAAGCAACCCAAACTCGTTGGACAAGTTTTTGTTAGTGCAGAACACGACTTCTGACTTGGTTCTGCTCTGGTGGAGTTTGAGCGGAACGCCAGTCAGAACAGAACCTGCTGTTTCCAGGGATTCCTGTGGAATCTGGGACCTCCATATCCGTGGTCGTTCCTCTTTATGATCCAGTCGTTCCTCTTCTCCATCAGGTGGTTCCTCTTCATGATGTGTTTCTTCCTCTTCCTGAACAGCCTCATAACTTGCTCCACACATCAAAAAGTGACACCTTTTTTGATTCCCACCACAAATACCTGATGGGGCGAGGTAGGCGGGGCTCTCTTCCTGGAATCTTGTGTCTGTCTCACCTTTTCCATGTCAGTGCAGTGTTGTTCTTTCTGAGCCCTCTGGGCCGCCGTCCTGAGCGGAGATGTAAAACAATGCTGGATAGGGGTGTGTAGTGGGAAGAGTCTGGTGATGCGATTCATATCACGATACTCATCTTACGATATAATAAATATAAGGATACACATCTTACAATATGATACATATCACGATACTCATCTTACAATATGATACATATCACGATACTCATCTTACAATATGATACATATCACGATACACATCTTACGATATAATAAATATAAGGATACACATCTTACAATATGATAAATATCACGATACACATCTTACGATATGATACATATCACGATGCACATCTTACAATATGATAAATATCACGATACACATCTTACGATATGATACATATCACGATACACATCTTACAATATGATACATATCACGAAACACATCTTACAATATGATACATATCACGATACTCATCTTACAATATGATAAATATCAAGATACACATCTTACGATATGATACATATCACGATATACATCTTACAATATGATACATATCACGATATACATCTTACAATATGATACATATCACGATACACATCTTACAATATGATACATATCACGATATACATCTTACAATATGATAAATATCACGATACTCATCTTACAATATGATAAATATCACGATATACATCTTACAATATGATAAATATCACAATACTCATCTTACGATATGATACATATCACAATACACAACTTACAATATGATAAATATCACGATACTCATCTTACAATATGATAAATATCAATTCAATTCAATTCAATTTTATTTATATAGCCCAAAATCACAAAGAGATTTGCCTCATTGGGCTTCAAAATATAAACAATTGTTAAAAACTAAACAGACTACATAAACTGGTTATCCCTGCCCTTAGACCCTCCCTCCCGGTAAGGAAAAACTCCTAAAAAAACCTGAGTCAGGAAAAAAAGAAGAAACCTTAGGGATTCCCACATGAAGGAGAGATCCTATCCCAGGACGGACAGGCGATACCAGAACAGTTAAAGAAAAATTAGCTTCTACAACTACGAATCTAAGAGTTCATTCAGATAGAGCTGAGGGACAAGTGATGATGAAGTCCATAGTCAAAGTGAAGCATTGCAGAGATCCACAGAAACATGTAGCTAATACGTTTTCGCTAACGTTAGCTTAGCTTACCTAGACAATGATCCTTTTCCAGCATTTTCATACTCAGTCACAACGTGCTTTCTGCGTGTGATGATGCATCACCGAAGTGCTGCTGTGAAACATGAGTTCTGCCTTGCAGAGATGAGCGTGTTGTTATGGTACCAGAGTCTTCATAGAACTTCCTGTGACATCACTACTGTCTGGGTTAGCACTACTGCGCATGTGCGTCAAAGACAAAGACAGACCCAGCAGAAAAAACGCAACTTAGTTTGGAGACAAAAAACAAGAATAAAAAATGATTAATTGACTATTAAAAGTAGTCACTGACTACTTTTAATAGTCGTCATAATGGTGACTAATCGTGGCAGCCCTCCTCCCGTCAGAGTTTTTATGGTTTCATCATAACATTTCTCATGAAATCTAAAAATTAGAAAAAAATGTGTGATTTGAAAGGACCTAAAATTAACAGGAAGCGATCAGCTTTGCTGCAGAGGTCCCTGCAGCTCACTGCATCCGGAGGCGAGCAGGTTCTGCATTCATACAGCCCAGCCTCAGGAGGCATTGTTGCAGACAATCGCCGCGCTGCTGCTCCGTCATTCAGTCTGAGGCCTTCTTTCTCATGCCGGCCTTGGGAGGGTCCATGTCGGCCAAAGACCGTCACTCCCAGATCTTTACAGTTACTAATCTGGCCTGACACCAAGCTGATTTACAATACCCCGACTCTCCGCAGCGACTGACTAGATGTAATCGATTAGGAACAGTAGGAACACCTGCTGAATAATGCTCTCCTGCAGCCTTAAATCTCCGTCTTTGCTCCTCTGAGGAGGAAAATAAACTTTTCTGAAATGCTCTTAAAGACAAGAAAACATCTTTACATTATGTGTTTGACAGACTGAATGCTGACGATGTCTATGAGTCCATCTCTGTGGTTACAGACCCCCCCTCTTAAATCCGTGGATTGGGGCTGAACAAATGCCTCTGTTTGGCAGACTATTGACCTTCCTGGCTGCGTGTTTGCTCGTCTTTCTGCTCGCATGCCTTCAGTTCGTTTGTCTTTTACTGGTGGAGACTGAGGTGGTGGGTGGGGGCGGGGGGTCCAAGTCCTCTGCATGGTGTGAAGGGGGGGTCCATGCCTTCTGTGCTGCCTGCATAGTCATTTTATGGCACCATCTGTCCACAAGCAAACCATCAAGCGCTTTCTCGCCCTGGGTTTCCGTTTCCTGTACGGTCGTCCAGCGCTCGGAAGATGCGTCTCCGATGGAATTGTTTGGTTAACACTTCTTCTTACTCCGTGTTTTCCTGTCTCTAAACGAATAAACACATCATAACAAATATGTTCTTTGCTCAAAAACTGGCAGATTTTTCAGCCACAGAAGTTTTTTTCCAGACAGATAATAGTGTTAAAAAACTGAGTTATGATGTCATTTCCTTTATAGACACGCCCCCATGAAAATGCTGTTGTTGGTGTTTTTGACATGTTCTTGTGGAGTTTTTCTGATGATGGAGGACAAGTATTTCTGAGTATTTCTTTGTTCAAATTGTTGTGAATCAGGATCAGTTGTTTGAAAAAGATCGTAAATATGATGTAGAAAGTACTCTGGGCGGGGCCACAAGCTCCGCCCCATTCTGTTGCATCCACTTACAAACTAATGGATCCATGAACGCCTTTGTTTTCCCCGCCTGAGCTGGAATCTAAACTGTACAGCTGGATAGAAACGATGTTGCTGCTGTTTTTGTTGCATTAACGTTAGGTTGTGAGGGGCTGTAAGCTAGTGGGAGAGAGTGTTAGCAGATGGGTGATGGTAAGTGGAGGCCGGCTTAGTCTGCACCAACGGCCCCGCCCACAACTCTCTCGTGACCTCCTGCTGCTCTGCAGAAACTATGTCCTAGACTTTGTCTAAAACATCATCATCATTAAAAGACTTTGGGAACGCTTTGGAAACAGATGAGAAGGGGATCGGATTGAGGCTTTAGATATTTCTTTAGGGAGATGCATGGTGGTGTAGTGGTTAGCCCTCTCGTCTCGCCGTGGTTCAAGTCCTGGCTGGGTTCTTTCTAAGCCTGCATGTTCTCCTCGTTCTTTAGCTCAGTTGTTCAGTGTTTCAGTTACACTACGTGATAAACCTGCGTAAATGAGGCGCTGTTCCTGTCAAACCAACAAAACCTAATAAAAAACTCCTTTTCCATCTGGAATCTGCTGCTGTGCTGGAATTCAGTGAAAGCGACTCTAAGTTTGTAATATCTATAGTAGACAGACAGGTGATGATGTGTTCAAAGTCAGATGATTTACGTCCATAAAGGTTTCTTGGGTCAGAAGTGTTTTAGAAATCGTCCGATTGGCTCAGAAACGGCGGCGTTTCTCTGGTTGATGGATGCCGTCTTTACGCGGCGTCTGTTTGTGATTTATCTGCAGACCCTTTGCCCGGCACTTTGTACGGCAATCCACTTTCTCCTTGCTCTGCACAACGACACCCGCAATAATCATTCCTCCATAAATTTAAATGGAAGTGGCAGAGCGGCGTGTCACCCTGCTGTCATTACTGTAATCCATACGGCGGGAAAGCTTCCCCTCTCGCTCCCGGATTGATTTGCAAGAAAGAAATTAGTCATTTATGGAAGTTCTTTAGTTTGTTAAATTTTCATTCGCTGAGACGAAATGTCCATTGACAAAGTATCATAGCATGAAGTCAATAATTCATCTGTGCAGGTCAGAGCCTGAGTTATCAGAGAGCGGGGGCTAAGCCTCCCCTGCAGGGCGCTGAAATATTGTTGTGTGTTGTAAATGTCAGCAAACATTTGACAGGTCGACCCTTCTGTCAGAGCGAGGCAGGTGATGAGCTCGCCGTCCGATGAGCTCGCCGTCCGCTGAGCTCGCCGTCCAACTCCGGCGCTCCTGCAGGAGCTCCTGCGTTTGTAGGTCAGCGTGGCGAGGCCTCCTCCCTGCAGCCAGAGGAGCGTCTGTTAAAGGTGTGGCCCAGCCCGTCCTGCTGGGAGACGTTAACAATTAACTGTGTGGGATCAGCTTGTCAGCACAAGTGCAGTAAAACCCGATAGGTCACAGGACGTTAGCTTTTGTTGGAGCTCATTGTGGCTCCATAAAGAAACGGGAGGAAAGCGGCGCATAATTAAGTTCAGGACACAACCAGGGAAAACCCACTTTAGTCTCTCCTGTACTTAGATTTCCTGATGTAGAGCACCCACCAAGGGGGGGGGGGGCTGCATGGGCTGATTGGGAGCCAGACCCCCCCGCTGCTGAGATTGTAAGTGTGTTTATGGAGCAAAGCTTTGCAAACACAGACTTCTGCGGGCCCCCCCAGAGATGGTCATGATGAGCTCCCAGCACGGCGGCCTATACATCTCTGCCGTCCCCACGCTCAGGATGACCCATTAAATCCAGCCGGGGAGACCAGGAGAGCCGGAGCATGGGGGAGGGGCAGGAATGCTACCTGCAGTTAAGGTAATGGCGCCATTTACTCAGGCGCCCCACGCAGCTGCCTGCAGCCCACGCAGTCAGCTGTAACCCATGCAGCTGACTGCAGCCCACGCAGCTGCCTGCAGCCCACGCAGTCAGCTGTAACCCACGCAGCTGCCTGCAGCCCACGCAGTCGGCTGTAACCCACGCAGCCGACTGTAACCTACGCAGCTGACTGTAACCCACGCAGTCGGCTGTAACCTACACAGCCGGCTGTAACCCACGCAGTCGGCTGTAACCCACGCAGTTGGCTGTAACCCACGCAGCTGCCTGCAGCCCACGCAGTTGGCTGTAACCCACGCAGCCGGCCGTAACCCACGCAGCCAGCTGTAACCCACACAGCTGCCTGCAGCCCACCCAGTCGACTGTAACCTACGCAGCCGACTGTAACCCATGCAGCCGGCTGTAACCTACATAGCCGGCTGTAACCCACGCAGTCGGTTGTAAGCTATGCAGCCGGCTATAACCCACGCAGTCGGCTGTAACCCACGCAGCTGCCTGCAGCCCACCCAGTCGACTGTAACCCACGCAGTTGGCTGTAATCCACGCAGTCGGCTGTAACCTACGCAGCTGACTGTAACCCACATGCCAACAGCATAGGTCCCCCCCCCCCCNNCCTCTTTTCTTCCTGTCCATCTTGGTTCCTGCTGTGGTTTAGAACCCGGTCTGACCGAGTTTGTGAGAAGTTCTGACTCGGGTTCTGCTAACCTCATGATCTCCAGAAGAGATGAAGCAGCAGCTCTGGTTCTCCCTCAAGTCTCCAGACCAGAGCGATGAGTCTGAAGGTCACATGACGGAGCTGCAGCTCTATCAAACCTGGATCTGGTCTTGATCTGATCCCAAAATCTTCTGGATCTTCTGGATTCATCCCAGTGTGGTTCCGTCCTTTATTTCCTCATAGATGTTGTGAGGATGTGATTGGTCCTGGAGGGAGGTGAGGCTGAGTTCTTCTCAGAGATCCCGGTCTTCCTCCGTGTATTATGACGGAGGCTGCGGCTGTCCTGCTCCTTCAGGTCCAGACTCTGCAGGTTCAGAATCTTCAGGTCCAGACTCTTCAGATCCAGACTCTTCAGATCCAGACTCTTCAGATCCAGACTCTTCCGCCTCACTCCAGACGTTTGCAGTAATTGGCACTGTGATATCTGGAGGAGGCGGGGCCGGTCCATCGACCCGGCAGACACGTCGCTGGTCGGTCTTCCTGCAGGTCATGGTCCTCTGACGGACTCTGAGGGAAGCAGCTGCACAGCAGCCGACTTCCAAACTCTTTGGTAAATTGTCTGTTTTTGTTCCAAGAGAGGAACAAAAAGGCGGTAAAGTTTCCATCTGCTCTGCTGGCTCGCAGGTTCATCAGTTCAGGCTGGAACTGGCTGTAAAACAATTAACTCCTGATTCCTCCTGAATAATTATCCTGTGTTTTAATTAAGACCTCAGTGAAAGAATCTGGATGATGTTTCATCTGTAATTATGTGGCGCTCTGTCGCAGGAGCCGGTTTGGAGGGAAACTTGCAGCAGCTCCACGCCGTCCGTCCTCTGCAGTTGAACACCGACAGCTCGAGTTGCCCCCCAGTGCAGACCTGTGTGTGAGGGGGGGTAAACACATAACTGAAGGAGGAGAGAGTGCGCCTCATTGAGGACGAGAAGCGTCTGCCTCTTTCTGGCATCTGCTGTGAAAGATATCCGCCACCGAGGGTTTGGCGCCGGCGACTCGCCAACTCTGTCAGCCTTCTTCCCACCGACGCAGAGCAGCGCCGCACTTCTGTTCATTAAAGAGAGTGTCATGACGAATTAGTCCGCCAACAAATCTGACGCGAGTTCCACTGGTTTTGCGATGCTAACGTGGGGATTACACTCGGAGAAAAACAGTCTTTCATTCCTGTTGCTGAGTAGAATCCGACTTTTCCAGCTTCTTCCTTCAGACAAGAAGCTGCTCCGCCGTCTACAGGAAGCTGCTCCTTTCCTTGTGGCGTGAAGCGGTTTGGGTGGGCGTCTACGTGCTGGGATGAGCGTGCTCTGTGGCGATAGCATCACAGCTTCACTGTTTGGGAATCGGCTCCAGCAGCCGTGACAGATCACCGACGAGGTGATGAGCGAGCTGTCAACAGCACCTGTGTGCGTCCGGAGGACAACAAGTCCTTTTTACTATTCATAATTATATGTCAAAAAGTTATGGTTTCAAAGTTTTTTGCACTATTTTGGCTTTTGCTAAGATTATTTTGAGTTTAGCTAATATTTCAGCTACATGCTAGCTGTTTTTGGCTAATTTTGTTTTCAGCTAATATTTTAGGAGGCTATCAACTTCAGCGTTTTCAAATATCAACTTTAGTGTTTTTAGCTATCAGTTTCAGCATCTTCAGCCATCAGGACTAGAATCTTTAGTGGGAAATCCAGCTTACAGCATTCACACCAGCGTTATCACAGGTAATACTATATATCTAGTTCATAATTATGTTAAAAGTAGGGATGTCCAGATCAGGTTTTTTTGGGCCCGATCCGGTTCCGAGTCATTGGATTTTGTGGATTTGCCGTTACCGAGTCCTGATCCGATACTTTTTCAACACATTTAACCCTTCTGCTGTCTTTGGGGTCCAGATGACTCCGCCCACATATTGATGTGTGATTCCTTCCATGACAAATGTGGACAAATGTGGACAGGATTTGATGTCTGTCATGGACATTAGTGAAACTCAAGAATCAATGATAAAAAAAAGTTCAGCGCACTGTCTTGTGGGTCCAGATGACCCCACTTATAATGTACACAAGCCAAGGAGAGCAGAAGGGTTAAAGCGTTTTCAAAAGAGTTATTGATCCCTGAAGTCTGAATCTGTGATCGGATAGCTAGCTTGACTGAACTGTTTACATTAGTAAACAGTTCAAGTTTTCTGCTGCGTTTTCCGGGAATATCATTTTGTGATCCGTTCATGACACACAGATTTCTAGTGGAGGATTCATCCGGAATAATAAGATTGAAATTTAAAGCACTGATCATAATAAGAACAAATGAAATATCCGATCCTGATCGGACAACGGAGCCAGATTTCGATCACGTGATCGGATCGGGAGATCCCTAGTTAAAAAGTTACAGTTTTAAAGTTTTAAAAATGTAGTTTTAGTGTTCAGTAAATGTTTATCCTGTTCGACCCGTGATCTAAGGTCCGTTTTGGATCTTAGCCCCTCCCCCCCGTGTGACTGAGTTTGACCCCCCCGCTTAAAGCCGTCATTCCCATTTCTCTGATGAAAAATAAGGAAAGTATGAAACAGCGAGGCAA
>NC_050528.1:482571-491317 GCF_002922805.2 Oryzias melastigma
GTGCGTCCTGACCCCCCCTTGAGCGTCCACAGATCTTAGTTTTGGATGTTGGTTGTTTTCTTACTGGGGGGTCGTTCTGCTGCTGATCTTCCTGACGTTCTTACGTTTCCTCCCCCAGGTGTGAGGCTTTGATCCTGTCAGAGTGGGACTGAGGAGGGGGCGTGCCGACCTGGAAGATGGTTCCTCCTCCTGTCCACCTGTCCGGACCCCTCCTGTGCAGAGGGGGGGTGATGCTCCTGCTGCTCAGCTGCTCCGTCTTCTGCTCGCTGGCTGACAGTAAGTGACTCCGCCTCCTGCTCCTCCATCCTGGCTCACCTGATCTGTGGTGGGGGGGTTGTTTGGTGATCGTCCACAGAGGCTGAAGTAATGATGCTCATTCAGGGCAGGACGATGATCCGTGAGACGCCGCAGACGGTCCTCGGTCCAACCCCCCACCCCCAAAAGGAGGGGTCACGGGCAAAATTAATTCAACAAGTGACCTGAGCTGCAGGCTGTCATCATCTCACTGGATTCAATTATGCTGCGACCTCTTATCTGACCCCCCAGACACCTGCCAAGTGCCCCCCCCCACTGCCTTTTCTTCTCTGTGTCTTTTGGAGATTTTCTGTCTCAGATTTTGACCTTCCAGAGATTTCCTGCTGTTTCTCTGTTGCGGCAGCAGCGCTTTGCTGGAACGTCGTGTTAATGCAGCGCCTCAGTTCTATTCCAGTGAACCACATCTATCTTAGTGAACCAGATCTATTACAGTGAACCGGATCTATCTTAGTGAGCCAGATCTATTCCAGTGAACCACATCTATCTTAGTGAACGGTTCTATTCCAGTGAACCACATCTATCTTAGTGAGCCAGATCTATTCCAGTGAGCCAGATCTATCTTAGGGAACCAGATCTATTCCAGTGAACCGAAACGATCTTAGTGAACCAGATCTATTCCAGTGAACCGGATCTATCTTAGTGAGCCAGATCTATTCCAGTGAACCACATCTATCTTAGTGAACCAGATCTATTACAGTGAACCGGATCTATCTTAGTGAGCCAGATCTATTCCAGTGAACCACATCTATCTTAGTGAACCACATCTATCTTAGTGAACAGTTCTATTACAGTGAACCACATCTATCTTAGTGAACCAGATCTATTCCAGTGAGCCAGGTCTATCTTAGGGAACCAGATCTATTCCAGTGAACCGAAACGATCTTAGTGAACCAGATCTATTCCAGTGAACCGGATCTATCTTAGTGAACCAGATCTATTACAGTGATCCAGATCTATCTTAGTGAGCCAGATCTATTCCAGTGAACCGGATCTATCTTAGTGAACCTGATCTATTCCAGTAAACTGAATCTGTCCTATTAAGACTGGATTCATCCCAGTTAGTCAGATCTATCCTAGTGAACAAAGTCCACTGTAGTGAATTATATCCATTCCAATAAACTGTATTTTTTTTAGTGAACCAGATCCATCCCAGTAAACTGGATCTGTCCTGTTTAGACTGGATTTGCTCTCGTTAGTCAGACCTATTTTTATTTAACCAGAAATGTCCTGATGAGATTAAAAACCTCTTTTCCAAACGATTCCTGGCCAAGTGGCAGCAATTTCTAAAACAGTAGTACATAAAACAGATAATAGTACAATTACATTAAAATGTATAGATTTATAAACAACACTGGCAGGTTAATGACGCAGTCTGTAAGTCCTTGAGTTGCATTTTAAAAGCATTTAATGGGAGCAGATTTGTCAATTTCCAGTGTTTCTGTAAGTTGTTCCAGGTCGCAGGAGCAGAGTGAAGAAACGCTTTTTTCTACAGTTCTGTACCAGCAAACGGCACAGTCAATAATATCAGATCATGTGATCTCAAAGAGTGAGTCAACGTTTCTCCTCTTGAGTAACACATCTGAGGTGGTAGCAAACCAAGCATGGGCTTGTAAATAAAAGTCTACCAATGAGACTGTCTCTGAATAGACGGGGAAGGCCATTGTACTCTTGTGTACAAGTCACTGTGATCTGTCGTAAATTGATAGTTATGAACCTCAAAGCAGAGAGAAACGTGTCCAACATTTGAAGGCATGACAACGGAGCGCCATAATCTATCACAGGTAAAAAGAAAGCAGCGACAGGACGCTTTTTTACTTCACGGAAAAGCAAAGCTTGTTGTGAAAGAATAAAATGTCTTTGAAAGTTCTTGTAGCTTAAAAGTGAGGGAGTCATCAATCCAGACACCCAGGAATCTTAGATAAGCTATCTTAGATAACCTGATCCATTTCAATAAGCCAGATCTACTCCAATTTACCAAATCTATCTTAGTGAGCTGGATCTATTCCAGTGAACTTGATCTGTCCCGTTGAGACGGGATTTGTCCTCGTTGGTCAGATCTATCTTAGTGAACCGTATCCACTTCAGTAAACCAGATCTATTCCAGTGAACCACATCCATTACAGTTAGTTGGATCTATCTTAATAATCCGGATCTGTTCCGGTCAACCCAGCTCTCTGCATCCTCTCTATTGGACAGAAAATTCAAATCCCTGAAACTCTTCAGGATGTGATTCCTGATTCTTCTTGAGGAACCTTCAGGGAATTCCAGCCGGTGAAATCCTCAGGAAAAGTGAAACTTCTGCTCAGTGGGCAGCGTCTCCATCAGTCTTTGAAGCGTGCCCCCCCCCCCCGCTCACAGGTAGAGATGTCATCCTTCAGGAAGTGTTTCCTGTTATTTATCTCCTCTCTGAAGCCTCTCGACCACCTCCTTGTTAATTGGCTTTTCCGGCTCATTCATTGACCAGTGCCAATTATTTTGAACAAATTGCAAAAACTGCAGCGTATTAATCCTCCCACCAATTAGTCAGCCGGCCCCGTCGCCCGTCTGCTGATTGTGTACCTGCTTATTTTTATGTTATGCTAATGTCCTGCTTTATTGTGCCGGCGTTTACATAGAAACCAGGAAAATGAAGTGGATCCAGAGCGGCGCCTCCGTCCTCCAGAGCAGAAAGGAAGCGCTAACGCCGTGTTCTCCGGAGGTGCTACGGTATTACAGGAATGTGCTGAGTGTCTCATATCGCAGCTCAGACTTTGGAGGCCTTGATTATGAAATGTGCAGCTTTTCTTTAATCTGCGCGTCGCAGAAAGATTCATGCAGAAGTGAATAATAAGCAGAAACGCTGGAAGTCATTAAAGTTTCTGAATGTTTGTGACAGAGACACAGATTCAGATTCAACTTCCTCACAGCACACGGATTAGAAAGAAGCCCCGCCTCCTCCGGCGCTCTGTGATTGGACCGTTGTGAGGATGAAATGAGTCGGCTTTTGACGACCAGACTGAGACGCTGTGCGGGTTCAAACCCCCAGAGACAAACGTGTGTTTGAATTGAGACGTGAGTTAGTTTAGTTTATGGGGTGTGGGGGGGTCTGTAACAGCTTCAGGACGTTTCCTGTTCCGGCGATGAAGGTCGCCGTGCGTTTGCTGAGTCAGCGTTCTCTGTTGGTTTCCATGGAAACTTCCAGCGTCAGAACAGCGAGCTGATCAGACGTCGGTCCTCAGGGAGGGGGCAGCCTAATCAGCCCCCCCTCACGCACTCACAAGGTCAACCTGGAAGTCACAGCTCTCAAACGTAACAGTTATCTCTTTGTGGGGGGGTCACTGGGAGTTGAGTGGCTCTAATAGGCTTTTGATGTATTGCCCCCCCACTCCTCATAGCATAATCTCCTGCCTCTCCACTGAGGTGCGTGGGGGGGCCGTCTTTGTGCCCCCCTCCAGCTATGAGATAACGGAGAACTTCAATTATCTCCTTCAGAGACGTTTTCATGTCGGCTGCATTCGTGTTTATGATCTTACTGCTCTCACGCCGTTTAGAGCGTCCCTCATCATGTTCCTCCATTGACCCTCACTTACAGCTGAGCCCGTGGCCCCCTGGGGGGGCTCTGACTGATCATATGTTTGTCCAGGCTCACATCTCCCTAAAATAAGCAGGAGGGCGTCCGCCGCTCCACCTGTAGGTCGGACCGTGAAGATTGATCTGGCGCTCGCTAAAGCTCCTGTAATGAAATGATGCAATGGAAATGCCACACCGGGGGATGTGGCGGGGGTCCAGATGGGGGCTGGGGGGGCTGGAAATTGGATTTTATTTTAAGTGTCCATATGGTGGCTCAGTTCAAACGGCGACAGGACAGAATTGGATTCTTTCTTTAATTAAAAGGAACCACATCCACCTCAGAGAGTAATGCAGTTAGCACGCCGCGGCGGGGGCGCCCAGCAGCCACGCCAAGGGGGGGCACACAACACAAGCCAGCAGCGGGAGAGAGCTGTGTAATGGAAGAGCAGCAGAGATGATTCTGAGGAGGGGGGGGCACATTGATGGGGGGCGGTTTCAATAAACTGGTACAGAAATGTCCATAGTCGGGGGGGGTCATCCGGGGTTAACGATGGGACAGTAATACTTTAATTACCAGCTGAGGAGCTGGAAGTCACAGACTCTGCCCCCCCGCAGTGAGCTTCAGACAGGACATGGGGGGGGTTGATGGGACGGTTCAGGTCTGCAGCTACGACTCCCGATTATCCATAAACTGAATGTGAAACGTACATCTGAACCACCGTTAGCTTAAACATGAAGAGAATAAAGATAATAAAAATAAGGATGATAGTTTATTAAAGCTCTAATGAATCCTGCAGATTCTTTCCTTTGTTGGTTTCTGGTATTAAAACGAGACTTAAAGAGGCCAAACCATGAAGAACGATTTTTCAGGTTTGAAGTGCATCATACCGTTCAATCCTCACCATAGAGAACCCCAAAGTACGCTCAGCACCACAGAAACGAGTGGGTCCTCACGTGCTGATGTCACAGAGTGAGACCGCCTCTTTCAGGAAGAGTCTGCTCTGACAGCTCCGCCCCCAGGTTAACACAAGCACTTTCTCCGCAAAGCTAGCAGCTCCAGCTAGCAGTGATCTGCTAGCAGCTCCAGCTAGCAGTGATCAGCTAGCAGTGATCTGCTAGCAGCTCCAGCTAGCAGTGATCAGCTAGCAGTGATCTGCTAGCAGCTCCAGCTAGCAGTGATCAGCTAGCAGTGATCTGCTAGCTTTGCCAGCTCTCTGTCTTTTTTTCTCTGCAAGCTGCACCTGAACGCGGGTGCAGCGGCGGGGGGCTGGGGGTGGGGGTGGGGGTGCGCTGAGCGGGCGCGGGTGTGTAGCGGTCCGTCACAACAGCACATGAACCGAGTGTGAAAGGATTTGTGATCATTTCAGTTTTATGTATAATTGTTTTTTGTGTTGAATCCTTTCAGTAGAACAGACAGTTTGATGTAAATGGCCAAAAGAAAACCTTAAAATATCTTTAATTCATTGAGTTGAGAAAAAAGAATCTGAAAAAATCGAGATCATGACTTTAAAACTGTGAATTGAATCAAATCGTGGCTGGACTGAATCCACAGCTGTGTTCATCTTCTCTCCACTGAGACTCTGTAGAACTCCAGACCGTCGGATGTTCTTGCTGGAAAATGATGATTTCTCCACATCTGCAGAAAGACTGGATCTCTTTAGAGAGCAGATGTTCCCTCAGCAGAGACATTTCACTCTGATGGGGTCGAGGGATGCACAGAAACATTTAGCTAAGAAGTTAGTGCTAACGTTAGCTTAGCTAGGCGATGATTCCTCTGCAGCGTTTTCCTCAGCCCGCTTCCTCTTCAGGTGTTCATGCTTCACCGTAGTGCTGCTGGGAAACACGAGTTCTGTCTTGCAGGGATGAGTGTTGTTATGGTACCCGAGTCTTCCTAGAACTTCTTGTGACATCACTACTGACTAGATTCTGCTGTGCATGTGTGTCAAAGACGATGGCAGACATCTTTGGAAAGAACGTCGTTTAGAGATATAAATAAAACGACTGAGTATGAAGTGAGTCGACTGATTTAATGGTCGTCATAGTCGTTACTGATCGACTATCGTGGTCGTTCTTTCTGCAGCACATTAGCGTCTGACCGACAGCTTCCCTGGAAAAGTCCTTCAGAACTTTTGGACCTTCTCCTGGTTCTTCTTCCAAAGCTTTTCTGAAGTTTGAATGTAAACCGGACATAAAAAGAGTTGATTCTCCAGCTCCTCGTTTCTGCGGTGGAAACAGCTTCTGCTCGATGAGACATCTTTACGCTAAAACTAGAATCCGTCCTCCACGTGGAGAAACTGCATGAATGAATTCCATGTTAATCATGTTAATGCAGTGGAAGCTGCTGTCAGAGGAAGTTCAGGCCGAAGCCCAGAGGAGCGTCCCAGCAGGTGAACAGAGGAGATCAGACCTTCAAGGTGAGTCTCTGATGGTTTCGCGTTTGGCGTTTTCCTCATTGAAGTTGTGATGAAAGCGGCGAGGTCGTCCCTGAACCGGCTCGGCCCTCCCCCCGCCCTGACATTACATAATTAACCCCCCCTGTTTTAAAGGATTAGAGGCTGGATCCCTGCAGGCCTGGGGGGGAGGTGAGGGCACGGGGACAATGGCGGCGGTTCTTCAGGGTCCCAGAGGGACGGCCAATCAAAGGGAGGTAAATTAATGAGGTCATGGGGGGCAGGAGGGTTGCTGCTGATGGATGATGGCCCCACCCCCTTTTTACATCATCTGAGCCCCTCCTGGGATTATTCAACACACTTAAGGTTTTCCTGTCTGCTGTGTTCATGGGGGGGTGGGCTGAGGCGTCCCGCCAGGCGCTCGATAAAAACGAGCGTTCACAACGTTCCCTCTCTGGGTCTGGACCCCCACCAGGTGTTAACAGCAGGCGGTCTTCAGGTGCAGCACCTTTAGGCCACTCCCACTTCAGGAGGAGTTCGTCAGTTTCAAACGTCGTTTTTACCAAGAATCTGAAGATGAAACCTCAGAAACGTTCCTGATCCTTGAATGTCTTCACTCTCTAGAACGTTCAGGAATGAGAGGTCTCAGTTGAGCGAAGGAAAGGCGGGGAGTAGGGATGTAAAGATACGTATCGCTTAAAAACCACAGACATGAACACGATCATGTAAAGTATCAGATCAATCAAGACAGAAATGATGGATTTCTGACAAACTGCAGTTTCTCTTTCTGTTTATTTATCTTCTGTTTTTGTCTTTTATGTTCATCTGAAGTCAAAAGACGTCCAGTCATGTTTTTAGTCAGTACCTGAATACGTTTCTCTGATAAATGTCGCTCATTATTATTTAAAGCCTTAAATGCTGCATGAATAAGAAATATCTAGATTTGAGGGTTTTTATAAAAGCGTTTGACTTTATTGTGACATCAAAAAGTGAGTCGAGTCACTAAAGCATCGATTCATGGAGCGTGTCGAATCGTGTGAGAGGGAAACATACGCAGCCCCAGCGGTGAGTCACGTTTGACCTGATCTCGGTGAAGGCGCCGGTTGAACTGCCCGCGGTAACTTAACCCCCCACACTGGCGGTCATGTGATACCTGGAGCATCTTCCTCCTCAGAGTGGAAAAGTGCATTTAGTGACATTTATTGTTGTATGTTTGTGAAGTGTTTTGCAGGCGGGCAGCAGCCGTTTGTTTGTTTGTTGTTTACAACGCGGCGGCCGGCAGCAGCCTCGCCTAGAAGCTTCAGAAAGCTCTCACATGGATGTTGCTGCACTGAGAAGAGCGAAGGGTAATTGCACTTAGAGCGCTTTTCTTGGGCGCTATGTTGAATAATTCAGGGGGGGCTGAAGGCCTTAGGAAGCCCGTCTCCGAGTCGGCGGGGTGTTGATAGTCGGATGTTTTGCTTCTCTCCTCTCTGGGTTGAAACATTTAAGTACAGTATCTCCGTAATGATGAATCACATTACTCTCACAACTTCACTTGAAGTCTGATAACACTTTCAAGCTTTATCCTTCTCGGGGCTCCACACCATTACTCAAAGTTTCTGCTGTTATCGTGTCGAGGGAGGTGTGGGCTGAATATTAAAGGGGGGGGCTGGAACCGAACAAACCTCCAGAGAGGAGTCCAGGATGTCCATGAGGTCCAGCTGGTGCTGAACTGTGATCCAGCGTCTGATAATCCACTTTGTCCTTTGACCAAAACATGAGGAAGACTCTGACCTTCAGACGGATCCTCAACCGGCAGACTCCCTACAAACATCCGGGACCGTAAATACCACATGTCTGCTTCTCTGTGCTGCTTCACCAACTGGACCGTGGGAAAGTGGGGGGGTTCAACCACCAAATGGTTCCTGAGTGCAGCTGTGACTGCAGCTCACCGCTCCCCCAAATGCAGAGACCAAATGTCACACATCGAGGTGCGAGACAACCAACAGGATCTCAGAGATCGAAGGAATATCAGGTCTTAGTCGTGCTCAGTGGTCCTACAGGTGGATACGGGCGTCTGCGGGTTAAAGGTCAAAGCTGCTCACAGGTGACCTTTAGGAAACATTAAGGTCATAGACTGCTCAGTGAACATTTTATCTACAGGCGTGCTGCGGGCAACAGGTCGTAGTGAACACTTCTACAACACGTAAAGGAGAAGAAGGTGAGATGGAGGCGTGTCAGACAGATTTTTCATTCTTTAACTCCGCCCCCAAATACTGCAGACTGAACAAGGATCCGTTGGTGGTGTTCACGTGATACGTGCACGCTCTTTAATGCAGACTGACTGTTGAGACAATCAGAGTGTAGTTAGTGTGATGTATGACAGCGTCACCTGTACGTCATGAGCGTTCGCTTTATAAATACTCACCTTCCAGACACACCTGCAGTGCTGACTGCTCACCTTCAGGTTAGCGCATCATTCAGTCTACGGATTAACAGCTGACTGTATT
>NC_050528.1:491591-494535 GCF_002922805.2 Oryzias melastigma
AATGGGGGCGGGGCTTAAACGTCTGTTTGCAACACTGGACATTGAAAGGTGATTTATCCATTTCACGCGCAAGTCGGTTGATCTCAGTGGTCCAGGTCATGTGACAATGAGGGGGGGGGGCATGATACTGATTGGTTTAAACCACGTGTCAAAGTCAAGGCCCGGGGGCCGGCCCTCCGGGTAATCCTGTCCGGCCCTCCAGATCATTTTATTTTATTGGTATTAATGACCCGATGTTATCTTGAGCTCATAAGTAAAATATTGAAAGTTATTTAAGGTTTAAGTTGATTTATTCTGGAATAATATTCTTGCCTTTTTCTTATTCAGAATTATGTTAAAAAGTTACAGTTTTAAAGTTTTATACTGTACAATTATACGCCATTTTAAAACTTGTCATTTTGTAGCTTTTGGACTATTATGGTATTTACTAAGATTTTTAGGCTGTTTTAGAGTTTAGCTAATATTTCAGCTACACGCTAGCGGTTTTGGCTAACCTTTTTTTAGGCTAATGTGGCGTTTAGCTAATATTTTAGCTAGCTATCAGCTTCAGCGTTTTCATCTATCATCACTAGCATCTTCAGCATCCAAATCCAGCTTCCAGCATTCACACTATCATTATCACAGGTAATGTTCTATATCTAGTTCAGAATTATGTTAAAAGGTTACGGTTTTGAAGTTTTTAAAAATGTTCAGTGAGAGTTTATCCTGTTCGTCCTGCGACCTCAGGTGTCTTTAGGATTTTGGCCTCTTGTTCGATTGAACCCGCGGTTTAAACAAACAGCTGAAGTTTTCGGGTAAATAAGTTGCAGAAAAGGCAGATTCATCTGAAATGAATTGCAGAGCGGTTGCATCCTAATGGGCTGAGAAGGCCTTAATGGAAGGCTTCCATTAAAACCAGCAGAGCTGATGCTATCAGACAAATCTCCACTAAGTGTTGCCTCGTGAAAATGATAACTTGCAAATCCATTATTAATAAGAATGAATGGTTTTCTGCGCGTATCGATCCTGATACTCTATCTGCAGAGCGCTCTGCGGCCGGCTGGGAATACTCTAACGGTTAGCTACACAGGAGCTGCTGTCACTGCATTTATTACAAAGCTCTCTTTGAGGCTTAAACCAGAAGACAAGCGGAGCTCCGACTGCAGCCGTGAGAGGAGAACCTTTCTGCCGTTCAGTCGTGAAACCGAAAGTTCTTCATGTCTTTAAGCATCTTTCCTCTGAAAACTGAAACATCGGCATTCTTCTGGAAAAACCCCGGAATGCTCTCTCCTTTCATCTCCCTGAACAATGCGGACTCCAGGCTGCAGGCGGGGGTTAAATGACAGTCTGTTTAATCCCCCCCACACACTCGGAGCCCCCGGACTTCTCCAGGGCTTTGTAAGACCAGCATCTCTGCCGATGCGTCGATAGCTCACACTCAGGGTCACATTTAAACATCAGACGCTCATCTTTCATCTGCTCTCCAGCCGATCAATCCGGGCTAAACGCTGGAATTAGTGCTAATAACCCGCATTAGCAGAAACCGGCACTTTGTGTGGAGCCGCTGGGTTTGAGGCGTTAAAGAGGGCTTGGCTCCATTTACTCGCCAACACTCATTAGTTTATTAATCAGGTCAATATCCGCCAGCATGTTTATCTGCACTTACTAGCTTACAGATGGAAACGTCGGGTTGTTGTTCTTGTTTCACCTGATGGAGGTTTTCTGCTCGTACCTGAGCAGGCTTTGTTAAAGCAGCAGCAGCGTTTACTGTTCGAGTCCGTGAAGGACGTGCCGACACGTGACCGCTCTGCTGACGGTTTCAGTCTCACAGCTGGAATTACAGCATCAGGTGAACTTCCTCAGACTGCAGAGAGAAGCAGGTTGAAGCTCCGTCAGGATCAAAGAGGAGAGCGTCCCCCCCCGTCAGAACTTCATGGCTGAAGGCAGGATTTGCATAGGTAGGCTGCTGTGTTCCTCACCTCCTCCTGCTATTGTTCTCATGTGACAACTGCCTGACAGTCAGGAAAATGGGACACGAGAAGAGAAGGAAAAGCTTTAGACTGGATTTTGTCTCCAAAAAAAGAAGTGACACCCCCCACCCCCCGCCCCCAGTTTAATATCTGCAGCGGCTCAGTGGAGGAACGCAAACTCTCCTGGGCCAGAAATAAAAGCTCCCGTCCTTTTTCCGGGGTGTTAGGATGCCTATTAAGCCGTCCGTGGGTCTGAGTCACCTCCTCCTCAGGATTTGTTGGCGAAGCCTCGTCCAGATTATCCCGGACCGCTCCACAAATTTCTGCAGTGTGGCGTTTGAGTCACAGGTCAATTATTGAAACATGTTTGGAGGATTAATATAAAGTCTGTGTGCTTCATCCCGGCCTTTTATTTCAAATCCTCCTGATTTCCACCATCCAGTGGCTTCTGACTTCACTGTCATGGCAGCATTCAAACGTACATCCTTAATGTGGTGAGGACGCAGCCGGCGGCGGCTCTGATACTTCCTGATCCTACGTTTGAGCGAAAAGTGCCGACTTTAAACGCTCCAGCGATGGACAGACAGATGTTGGAGGAACCTTGAAGGTCAGATTGTTTTAATCACATCTGGAAGATCCAGCTTGCTGCCACCCCCACCCCCACCCCAACTGCCACCTGCATGTGTCATAGTCATTCTGCAGCTGTAGAAAAAGATTTATGGATGCTGATGCTGATGCTGTCTAAAACTCATGCAGACTAGAAGAAGAAATCCAGATGTAGTTATACTTTCATGGGTTGGAGGGGATGGATGATGGATGGATGACGGATGGATGATGGATGGATGATGGATGGATGGATGACGGATGATGGATGGATGATGGATAATGGATGGATGACGGATGGATGATGGATGGATGATGGATGGATGGATGACGGATGATGGATGGATGATGGATAATGGATGGATGGATGATGGATGGATGATGGATGGATT
>NC_050528.1:494625-494809 GCF_002922805.2 Oryzias melastigma
TTATACTTTCATGGGTTGGAGGGGATGGATGATGGATGGATGATGGATGGATGGATGACGGATGATGGATGGATGATGGATAATGGATGGATGGATGATGGATGGATTATGGATGGATGGATGGATGATAGATGGATGGATGATGGATGGATGGATGGATGGATGGATGGATGGATGGATGATG
>NC_050528.1:494869-495718 GCF_002922805.2 Oryzias melastigma
ATGGATGGATGATGGATGGATGGATGATGGATGAATTTAATGAATAGATGTAGAATAAAAGGATGGATGGTCAATTATAAATGGATGGATCACAGATTATCTGGTGGATCATGTAATCAGGATCGATTCTATTAAACGGTTTTATTCTGCTGTTTCTTCCTAACCCCCCTGGGGGGGGCTCCACGATGATCAGTGCACGCTTCAGGGTAACATGGTAGTTGGGATGCTGTATCAAGGTGACCTTTGACCTCTGAAGACTTGTCTCTGCCCCCCCCGTGGGTAGGTAGAGTGGAGGTTGTTCCTCAGGTGGAGCTGCAGGTGTAGTCAGTACATCCTGTCACGAACAGTCTCTGTTCACCTCTCATGATTGTGGGCGGAGTCACCTGCTGAACCTTCAGGCTGAATGAAGAGAAGCAGGTGGAGGTGTTCTCCGCCCGAGCTGCTGTGATCTGTTGGTGTCCGTGTGCTGGCTGTCGCAGTGACATGCAGACGCACCTGTGTGACTGAGCTACAGGTGTGCTCTTCTTTACCTGCACGCCGCCTGTCAGGCCGTCTTTGTGAGGAAAACGTGATACAGCAGCACCTTCACCTGTTCTACCTCCCAGTAACGTCTCTCCTTTGTCTGCCCCCCACCCCCCCCCTTTTCCCAGGCTTGCCAAGTTTTGTCAAAATCCCTGAAGATCAGACCGGCATCTCGGGGGGCGTGGCCTCGTTTGTGTGCCAGGCCTCCGGGGAGCCCAAACCCAGGATCACCTGGATGAAGAAAGGAAAGAAAGTCAGCTCCCAGCGCTTCGAGGTGAGGCTTCGCTGGACGCCTGTCTGCTGGGGCGCGAGGGGGCGCCCCCCAAC
>NC_050528.1:495851-513620 GCF_002922805.2 Oryzias melastigma
TAAACATGTGAGAATGCAGACCCCCCCCCACGTACCACCTAAAGAACAGACATCAGGACATGGGGGGGGTTATGAGGAACAGACTAACAAACTGATGTTTTACCTTCTAGTTAAACCGGTTTAAATCATAGACATATACGATGAACTGGACATATCGAGGTGTTCTCGTCAGGAAATGCTTGACCTCTGACCTCATGAAATCTTGCTGGGGCTGTCCCGTCCCGTTTTCAGACCAACTCCTCTCACTAATCAGGAGCGAGCTTGTTAGAAGGCCACACCCCTCCCACCGAAAGCAGCGCCGAAGAGTCTGTCAATCAAACTCAGGATGAAGGAAAACTATCTTGAAAAAGAGGATTATCAGTCAAATGTTAGAGTATAAGATTCAAAATGTTTATTCTGACCAGCAGAATGACTGAGGAACAGCAGTTTATGGGATTCTGACTTCTTGGAGCCACTTCCTGTTTGGAGCGCCAGGGGGGAGGGGCTGAACTGTCCGGTGAATAAACAGTCAATGGTTACGTCTGAACTGCCCCTAATCCCTCACTGATAAAAGTAATCTAGTGCCTTAGATTGTAATCGTAGTTCAGACCCAACGCCCACTACGTCATGATGTCACAAAGTGAAAATCTAATCAATACCAACATTTTATGTTGGATATTGTGATTGAAAAACGTTGATGATTTATTAAAAATACATTTAAACACTTTTTTTGTTTTAAAAAATCATTCAACCGCAATGCATTGTGGTCTTTGTTTGCTAATGTAGTGAACAGTGATACACGCTAGTTTTTTGCAAAGTCTTCTGGGAAATTTATAAGAGACTTAATTTTGTAATTGTAGATTCAGACAGCGCCAGAGGAGGACAAAATTATTGATTATACCAAACTCAAACATGGCGGAAGGGGCGGGGCCACGTTTTCTGAACAGGAACATAGAGAACACGCTGCTACCCCCCCACAGCTCTGAAGTCTGCTTTGCTCTCACAGGTGATTGACTTTGACGACGGTTCTGGTTCGGTTCTGCGGATCCAGCCGCTGCGCACTCACAGAGATGAAGCCATTTACGAGTGCACGGCCACCAACAGCGCCGGCGAGATCACCGTCAGCGCCAAGCTCACCGTGCTGGAAGGTAAGACCCGGCTTCTCTTCGCCTCCTTTCCCTCGCCGTCTCGGTCCTCATGTGTGGTCCGGTGTCTGTGAGGCTGTGGTAGAGCGGCCAGCCTCTGATCTGAGGATCAGGTTCAGTTCCCGCCTTGTTCACTCATGTTCTGACGCGTGTTTGGGCTGAACGCTGAACCGCGGCTGTACGGGCCGGTGGGTGAAGGTAGTGACTCGCTGTAGAAGTCCAAATGTTTACTAACAGAACCCTCAGAAAAACAGGAACTTGTTGTTGCTTTTGTTGGAAGATTCCCTCAGATTCACCCGCTGCTCTGTTGGAGCGTCACAGACGTTTGGTCGCCTCCCGGATGTCCTACCAGCTGTTTCTTAAAGAGCTGAGAGGAAAGACCCCCGTCTACTGGAAGGGTCGGGGGGGGGGACGGGGGGGTTGACCTGGATCACCTGCTGGGATCTACCTGACCGTCGACCAAACGGTTCCTCTCTCACGTCCGTTAAAGTCTTCAACCGTCATCGAAGCTGTTTGATGAAGGTTCTCGTGGTGGAGCGAGTCCTCTCACCTGAGCGGGGGGGGTTCATGTTGACCAGTCATGACCCCCCCCCCCCCCNNNCCCCCCCCCCCCAATCTGAGCCCATTCTATTTAACTCTGTCTATTTATATTCCAAAGACAGCAGAGACCTTCAGAGTCAAAGACTCATTTTCCCATCATGCACCTGCACTCATTTGACTAGAGCGCGGTTAAATGTAACTGTTCTGATCTGGTTTGGAGGTTGAAGGTTCTGATGGTTCTGTTGTGGCCAGCTGCTCTCATGCTAAGGTAGTGCTGGAGGTCACATGACAGCAGAGGTTCTGAAGGTTCTGCAGAGAAATCCTTCAGTGCTGGAGCTGCCATCCTGTGAGGTTCTGCAGGTTCTGGAGGTTCAGCTCCTGCAGCGCCGCCGTCTGATGATGCAGCCGTGATGAGACATGAACCTGACCTTAACAGGAAATGCGGCCGTGCTAGATGAGACGGAGGTCATCATTCATCCAAATGTCTCAGCGGCGAGTCCGTCTGGCTTTGAAGCAGATCAGAGCCGCCGTGGTTCAGCAGGGAGACCTGCTCCGCGTTTGATGCTTCTCCGTAAACGATGGCGTCCAGCTCAGCACTTCCTGGCGTCCATCAAACGGCGGTTACACAGAAAGGCCAACCCTTACGGGGGAGTCTGTCAGCGTTTTTCTGAACACGGATCTGTTCGGAACCGACCTCCAGGACCTTCAGACGCGTCCACACAGGCGGACTGCCACCGAGCACGCTCCGTGAGAGCGCCATGGCAGAGCGGCCACGTCAGCGGCGCTCTATTTTTAGGCCATTGTTCGCAGCTTAGCGATATATCACGTTGATATCAGCAGAAAACACTGGGGCTGCACCAACCTGATGGAGACTAACGACCTGCTGCCTAATGTGCCGCCGCCGCCTGCAGGCGGGAAACGCCGCCCCCACATATGAAGGTGGCTTTTCCACTTCATGGACCAGATGATGGAGTCTGGAGAAAGTGACCACGGCGCCACTGAGCGCCAGCCGGTGGCTGCAGGTCAGCCGAGCGCCGCGCAGAAACCGTCAACCTTCAGCCGCTCAATAAAGGTTGAAAAGAAAAACGACTTCATAAGCAAAACGTCACGTTTTCACCGTGAACAGAAGAGACAGCACCGCACGTGTGGCGGCACACGGAAAGATTTCCTGACGCAGAACATCAGCAAGGATCCGATCATTATGGGATGGAGAAGTCCAGCATTAACATTTGTCTACTTTGTACTTTCACACTAACAAGCTGCTATGTTTAAACCAGAAGTTTGAGTATTGGCCCTGTGGTAGAGTGTCCGCCCCGAGACTGGTAGGTCGTGAGTTCAAATCCAGGCTGGGTCAAAGTGCCCCCCCCTGTTTGACACTCAGCATTAAGGGGTTGGATTGGGGGGGTTAAACCACCAATGGCTCCTGAGTGCAGCTGTGTCTGCAGCTCACCTCTCCCCCAGGGAGGAATCAAATACAGAGAACAGATTTCACACATCCTGGTGCGTGAAAACTTGAACTTTATTCAACGTGAGTTTCTCATTTTTGATCGATTCAATGAAACAAAGTTTTATTTGACTCTTAACACGTTAAAAACCTTCATGGAAATGTCCAGAGTCAAATTCTTCACGTTCCTCCTGCAGAAGTTTGAAGGATTTTTTTCGGTTGTTCAGACGTTAGATCGTCTCCTTCACAGTCTGGATGATGATGTCAGCTAGGGGGGGTCAGGTATGTCTGCATCACCTGAACGGCTCCTTATTTTATGACCTGCTCGCTTTTTTGAGTCCATATTTCCTCCTGGGGGGCTCCTCACCTGAAGAGCTCCTCACCTGGGGGCGTGGCCTGCTGTCATCCGGAGTGGCTCTGGGATTCTGTCATGCTAGAACAGCCCCCTCTTTGTTTGTGGCGATTCTCACGCCCCCCTCCCCAGAGGTCATGGCACTGAGCGTCCTGCGGGCCCCCAGACAGCGCCGCCATTCTTCCTGGCTCCCGCTGACAGAGGAGCACGCCGCTTCATTGTCGCCGCCTCCTCAGACCTCATGAACTGCAGATCTTTTTCCGCCATTATCTCTGCCTCACGTGCACAACAACCGTCTCCACGTGCGCATGTGTCAGGGAGGGGGGAGTGGTCATCGGATCCATATGGATTCATAATGATAGGGGGGGTTGATGGAGAGGTATTGCGGCGTCTGTCCTCCCCTCAGTTTCATGTCATCCCTCTGATCTGCCCCTCCCTCCTCCACATGGGGGGGGCTGTGGCGTGCGGCGGTAGAGGGATGACCAGAGGGGAACAAAGACTTATTACCTGGGTAACGATGCCAGCGCTCTGACCTTGAGCACCCCCGCCCCCCTCCCCGTTGAATTGAACTGCCTCCGTAAATGTCCAGGTAAATGGTGCTTGTCTGTGTGATGTATGGAGTAAACCGCCGCTGCGCGGGAACGCCGCTCGGCTCCTGACAGCGGCCACAGAGCCGCCATCGCTCCTCGCCACCGTGACAGTATTTCATGTTTTCTCAGGCGTTAGCGTTTAATGAGCGCGTGGAATGTAAAACGTAACGGCGCCCATCCAGAGATGACTCAGGGGGGTCGGGCAGGAGGAGGGGGATCCAACTGAAGAAGAAAGTTTCCTTCAGAGCATCAGGCCGCCAAAACCGATGGAGCCGCGCTCTGATTGGCTGTAAAAGCAGCAGCGAGAGGAGCAAATAGTGAGCCTGTTCTCCAGCGAGCACGAGGACAAGCTGCCAAATAGTGAGCCTGTTCTCTCTGCAGTCACACACTGAGGAGGCTCCACTGCTGAACTCTGGCATCAGCCTCCCCTCACAGGTAGTTTGGGTTCAAGGCGGGAATCGAACTCGCAGTCCTCCGGTTGCACCATGGCCCCCCGATACTGTAATGTCCATGTTTCCCTCGAGCGAAACGTGCAGGAGCTGAAGCTTTAGTCTGTCATTTGAATCTGTCAGGAGTGAAAGTTTTCCTCCGGCATCAGAATGGAACAGAACCGTCTGGGACTTGTTGATGGTCCATCAGTCTCTCAGCTGTGAGCTTGGGGGTGGAGGGCCCTCTGAGGGGGAGGGGCCTTAATGACGTGCACCTGCACAGGTGCTGCAGGTCCGTTTCTCTCTGCCCAGATCCACCCATACGGGCGGCTGGGGTCCTCGGATGAAACCGGACTCAGAACCGTTCCATCCGGTTCTGCCGTCTCCACCAAGAATCCATGTTTGGTTTCCAGAATGAAGCTCAGAGAAAAATAGAACTGCAGCCTCTGAGTCTCTGGTTCCTGTCACGATGGAGGTGGAGAGTGTTCATCCGTGTTACATATTTATGGTTTGGATTTTTCCATATTAGTGCAGCGGCGTGCCGGCGTTCCTGCGTGAACGCTCCGTAAACAAACGACGGCCTCACAGGTAAGAAAGGCCGTTCTTAGCCTGCATTACAGTCTCGGCTGCAGAGGCAGAAATGACTGCGGCACAATGGCGGTAATAAATGTGTGTGGAGCGGGGCGAGTCCCAACAACAAACCCGACTGGATAAGCAGAGGAATCCCGTCGCCTCTTCCCGGCCGGAGAAATCCATGCATGAGCGGCATGGATGATTTAATGTGGAGCTGAACAGCCACAGTGACCAGAACGAGCTCTGCCGTTTCCCGCTTTACTTTTGTCTGTCTCTATTTTCCTGTGGGGGGGGTCTCGCCATCCCTCCCCCTAAAGGAAGCCATCCGGCGGCGGCGGCGGGATGCGAGCGGGTTGTTGAGACATGTTCGCCTGAACCGGAATGTGCACTTCAGGGACAAAGTGGCGCCGGGATCCACAGGTGAAGCTCCTCACACCTTCTGCTCGCTCTCTGCTGTCACTGAGGGGAGGGGTCGGAGATTCCATCTCCGCCCCCCCGGAGCAGAGCCCCCCCCCGGCATAGATCACCCCCCCGACAGGTACAAACTGCATCTGTCTTTGCCTGCATCTCTCAAGGACTCACTGAAATAGTGAGGTGCAGCCGTGGTTCCAACCGCAATCTGCAGCCGCTTCCCGCCTCCAAGGACTCTGGGAGTTACTGGGGGTGGGAGTGGGGTGGGGGGGGTTTCATTAGTCCACCCCCCCGAACCAGTGCCCAGAATCCTCATGTTTTAGCTTCTGCAACTGATGTTTCCTTTGATTAAGTTCAAGAGTCGTAAAGAGAACGTCCAGGTCTCTGCAGGACAGAACCAGAACCAGAACCAGAACCTGAACCTGAACCAGAACCTGAACCTGTCAGCAGACCAGAACCTGAACCTGAACCAGAACCTGTCAGGAGATGTTCCTCCTCTCTGTTTTGAGCTGCAGCTTTATCTGTGTTGTCATTGTGTAAGCGGCGTGGTGGGCGGAGCCTGTTCTTTTGCAGTAATGAAACATCTTATCGTGACTCCTGCATATCTTTATGGCTTCTGTAGCGTCTGCAGCGCGTGCACCGTCAGCCCGTCTGAGGCCGCAGAAATCTCTCCTCGCCATCTGGATAACTTTAGATCCAGTTTGATCAGAGTTGATCACATGACCGTTATCAGTCCAGCTTTTATTGATCAGGCCGGTTTTCTGAGAACAGAGAGCGCAGCGGCGACTTTGAAGAGCACACGGCAACCTTCTGTTGGATCATCCTGATGATGGTTGTTGACGGGTCTCCTCTTGAACTGATGATGGCGGCGGTCCCGCCTTTTTTCATGGCGGGAAACGCTGATTCACACACGCTTTGAGTCATCTCTGCAGCTGATGCGGCCTCAGGACTACTCTGCTGTTGCAATGTTCTCGGGATGCTGGGAAATACTTTCTGGTTAAACCGGAGCTCAAACCGTCACTCACAACTCAGACCGACTTGAAGCACGTCAGAGTGAACCTGAACGCCTCATTCTGCTTCACAATAAAAGTCCTGCAAACAAAACACTTTCAGCTTTTGTGAGTCATAAAGTTTCTTCTGACCTGCAGCAGACGGTTGTTTGGCTGAAGGCTCATCGAAAGTCCAGATAAGAGATCTTTAGTGGTGTGAAAGTGCTGCGACCTTTCAGTCCGATCACTATCAGAGTTCAGAACCCGGTCGGTCTTGGGTCGGCCATGTGAGGCTGGGAGGAGCGCCGCTCTGTGGATGGACCTGTTGGTTTATCAGTCACTAACAAATACATCTAGAATGTCATTCACTCACAGGAAACAGGATGACTGTGACTTTTATTCTGAAATTCTGAAAACAGAAAAGAAGATGATTGGGTCTTTTATTCTGAAATTCTGAAAACAGGAAAAGGGAGGATCGTGACCAAACCATGAAACTCAGAACAATGAATGTTTAAAATACCAAAAAATTAATAGATTGACACAAAAGCAGCCGTCCGACGCTAAAGTTTTTGAGGCTAATTCTGCGTTAGGCTAGTATTTGAGCAACATGCTAATGTTTTTGGCTAATGTGGCATCTAATGATGTTTTTCAGGCTAATTCTGAGTTAAGCTAACATTTTAGCAACGATTCAATTCAATTCAATTCAATTTTATTTATATAGCCCAAAATCACAAAGAGATTTGCCTCATTGGGCTTCAAAATATAAACAATTGTTAAAAACTAAACAGACTACATAAACTGGTTATCCCTGCCCTTAGACCCTCCCTCCCGGTAAGGAAAAACTCCTAAAAAACCTGAGTCAGGAAAAAAGAAGAAACCTTAGGGATTCCCACATGAAGGAGAGATCCTATCCCAGGACGGACAGGAGATACCAGAACAGTTAGAGAAAGATTAGCTTCTACAACTACGAATCTAAGAGTTCATTCAGATGAAGCTGAGGGACGAGTGATGATGAAGTCCATAGTCAAGATGAAGCAGAAGTGCAGTCCACGACCAGGAGCAGGAGGACAGACGACCCAGCAGGAATCACTCTCACTCAGAGATGCAGGATGGTGTCGGGGGCGTGGTCCACGGCCAAGAGTGGGAGCGTGGGCGATCCACCGGGCATCTGAAATCTCTCCCGCTCCCCAGAGGAGAGTGGGAAAGAAGAACAACATGTGAATGGAACTGCACCAACAAAAGCATGGAGAACTAAATACAATAAATAATAAAGAATAGAAGAGAGAAGTAGATGAGAATAGAGAACAGAACCCCAGAGCTGATCTGAATAATAACCATGATAGAAAATCTACATTTATATTTAAACGCATCAATATTACGACAACGAGTTAGCTTCTTTGCCTAATTTGACTTTTACTAACGTTTTTTAGGTTAAATCTGAATTAAGCTAAGATATTACTAAAAAGTTAGCTTTTTTAGCTAATCTGACAACTACTGTCAGATTAGGTTAATTCTGAGTTAAGATAACATTTTAGTGACATGTTAACTACTGAGTTTCTTTGGAATATTTCGAAGTTAAGCTAATATTTTTGCAATGTTGCATGAAATTTCAACGTTTCATGAAATTTTTCACATTTTTTGTGCACTTTCTGCAAATTCTGCAAGTTTTGTATCAAAATGTTCAGCACATTCAAGATTCAATTTAGCAGTTAAAATAAATGCCTCAGTAAAAAGCGTTCACACGAGCATCACTGCAGGTAATGCAACTTTTCCAGAAGAAATAGTTTTTCTCATGAAATGAACCATTTGATGGCAGATTTTGTTGTTCTGTTACCAACTGCTGTTCAGATCAGCACAATAATACCAGAACTTCTTCATCCACCATCACAGTGAATATAGTCCAGTATTCACCTGGACCGCAGTATAAACATTCTTCTGGATCTGAGCCGTCAGAAATCTACAGCCTGTTGCTGCTGAACTCTCTGGTGTTTGTGTTGATTTAAGTTGCTTATAGAGTCAGACATCCAATCACAGGCTGTCAGACTGAAGAATGAACCTTTTTAGGGCGTGTCTCCTCACAAACTGGAGGTCTCAGCCTGAAGCTGCTAAGTGATGTTTTCTGCTGCGGTTAATCGGTCTGCTTACGGCTCTGGAGAGAACTGTTGGTTCTTCCTGACGTCATTGTTTATGTAGGGAACTGTCTAGAAGGAGACTGAGCCGAGCGTGTCCTGGTTAGGAACCATGAGTCCTCAGATGGAACTGCTCCCCTCAGCGCTCGCCACGGCGGGTTCTCCACCGGAGTTTGGGATCTGGCTCTGGATTTACATCCTGTCGCATGACTGTATGTGAGAACTGGACTGACTGAGTGAACCCCCCCAACCCCCCATAGAAAAGGGTTTACTTCCAGCTAAACCAAATCAAGTAAATTTAGACGCCATGTTGGAGCCAGTCGTCAGAAATCAGTGATCGGTCCGATGAAAGAATGTTACACCAAATCTGTCAAATGTTGAATGAGGGGGCCAGCAGGCTCCGCCTACTGTTATTGGGGCATCTGATTGGTCAGTTTGAAACTTGAACTACAAAAAATATAAATGATCATCAAGAAGATGTTAAATAAGAATCAGAGCAGAATGTTGATTCTGACCAACAGAATGACTGAGTAACAGCTGTTTATTTCTACATAGAAGTCTGTGGATTTTGGCTTCTTGAAGTCACTTCCTGTTTGGAATGCCAGAGGGGCGGAGTCACTTAGTCCCAGTCTCAGATACAGCCAGCTGAATTCCCACCCTAATCTTTAACTACTACTGTAGGACTATATAGTGCTCTAGGTTTTAGAAATTCAGACACCATGTTTATCAATATTATTGTTTATTTAAATGGAAGATATGATTTCACTGTTTTACAAAATCTATACAAAGATTTCATGAAGTCTTTTTGTAACTCCACTTTGTTCTGATGATGAAAATGTGGATAGTTGGTTAGAAAATGACATTTAAACATGTTTTTTTGTTTTTGCTAAAAATGTTCAACCATAATGCATTGGGATCACTATTCGCTAATGCAGTGAGCGTTGATGCGCGCTGGCTTTCCTTAAAGACTTCTGGGACGTTTCTAGTGCTCTTTATTTTGGAGTTGTAGGTTCAGACAGATCTAGAAATGGCCAACAGTCTACAGAGTGAGTAGAGAAGGACATCACCAACGATCCCAGCACGACGTTAGGACAGAAATCACAGAATCGTTCATCTTTGAGAGTCGTTTTAATCTACGTTATTAAACTAAAAAACATATTTTAAACATTTGAAACACGTCCTGCATGTTTGGATCAAGCACATACTTTACCAACGACGTTTCCCTCCACACCAGCAGTTTGTCGACCTTCATCATGTCTGAGGAGAGTTTAGTGTCCAAACAAACGCTGACGCTGTCCTGGCAGACACAGGTCAAACGACGGCGTTTCAGCTAATACTGGTGACTGGTTAGCGGGGGCTCTGGTTTGACTGTGGGGGGGGTCCAGTGCACGGGGGTCCACGGCTTCAGGCGTCTGACTGACATGAGGTTTCCATGTCTGAGCAGGTGATGGCTGCTCTGAGGTAACAGGTGAGACCTGTCCATCACCTGTGCACACACAGACAGACTCCCGGCTGAGGCTGGACTCACCTGCCCACCTGTTTGCATTACCTGGTGCTGAGAGCATAAATCAGAAATGGAGAGGATTCGTTAAAAGGACCGCCACATTTCAACCCATCTACCTCCCAGAACTCATAACGCCGGCGCTATCTGGCGTGATGACACTAAACGTGTGGCGGTGAACTGCTGAGCATCAATTCATTCATTGATCTGCTCTGTTCAGGAACCGCACATCCACATGTCTGCTGCTCGTCTGGGTTTCTCCAGAAACCCGTCCTATTATCCGCGTGGCATCACCGCAGTCATTCACCTCCAGCCTGAAGGTTTTTCCTTTTCAGAGCCGCCTCGGTGAACCGAACGGTAAACCTCGCCGCGCTCTGCAGAGCCGGGATCCAGAAGGTCTGAGGACAGAAGCGGAGCAGCCGTCTTCATGGCGTTCTGCCCCGCAAGGTGACTCAGTCAGCACAACCACGCCGACTCAGGACCACCGCCGCTCGCAATAAGAGGTCAGAGGCCGTGGCGCCGCACAAACCGCTCTGGCGCAGCATAAATAGCAGGCAGAGCCGTACATCATACGGGGGAAGTATGATATCAGGAACGGAAAAGAGGAGAAGTGCAGATAAAAAGGAAAGTGGAGAAGGAGAACAGAGGAACGGCGAGGAGGGCGGGGTCAGATGACGGTTATTGATTATCTGCCAGAAGGCGAGGAAGTAAAGCTAAATGTTCTGTTCATCTGCAGCAGAGAAAAGTCTATGATTTCAAAGGTCATGGCTGCATTAGAGGCTCTTTCTTGGATAAACATCAGAGATCCCACCACCACCACCACGCCGCCGTGTTTGAACAACAGCATTAGCGCTGTTTTTGTTATGGCTGCCGCGCCGTGATGGTCCGTTGCGTGCAGGTGTGTCTGTGCGTGCAGCTCATATTTCCTCAGGACTGTTTGTCTGATACTCTGATATCGCCATGACAACTGTCATAACACGCTCTCAGAGAGATAGTGAGCCGCAGACAACAGGGCTGATGTTCTCTGTGTTACCTGATACCTGCGCCAACACGGCGTGGAGGCGGATCCTCGGGAACTCGTCCTGTTGTGTTTGTTTCTCTGCCTCGGAGACGATCCTCTGTGTGGTCTGACCCCCCAGATGAGAGTCTTTATCTAACTTGTGCTGAAACTGATGGGTCAGTGTGATGAAGGCTGTAGGAGCAGCTGCAGAGGAAGAGTCCGGTGTGAACGTGGTTGGAACCAGTGAGACATGAACGCAGAAGCTTCATCCTGATCCCAGCATGTCCAGGTCCTCCGTCACATTCCTGCAGATGAGCACGAGTCCGTCGTGTTTGCCGAGTCTCAGAAACACTTTCCTGCTGCATTTCCAGCAGCTTTCATGCTGCTAACAAAGCCGTCATGTTTCCCGCCTTCGTGTTGAGTCCTCCACAAGTCTTTGCAGACATGGGGGGCGTTCATGGACCTGCCCCTCACAGGTCTAACATCATCCCGGCAAACGCTGGTTTGATGCTGGCTCTGCCTCTGACTTCCAGCCAGCAATCAATCCGTTCACTGAGCTGCACTGGTTGATGCCGTCTGGGCTTTCTGCTCCAGCTGACACCTCCAACACCGCCGCCCATCCGCCATGCAAACGTCTGTCTCGCCAGTGCTGGGGCCCACAAACAGCTGCAGGCCATGTGCGGCTCTGTTTCTGCAGACTGCGCCGCTGCTTTTTACTGCCAAGTTGACGTGAGACTCGCAGAGATGCTGACAACTCGTCCTGCTCTATATTTAGTTCCTCTTCAAAAGGAAAAATGCAGAAAAATGAGATCAGATTCCAACGAATCTGTCAAACTGTCTGGAAACAGTCGGTTTATTCCAGGAGCTCAAATCTTTGGGTTTCATTTGAACATTTCCTACAGAAGCTCAGATGTTCGGTCGGAGTCTCCTCAGGTTGGTTCCTCCTGCAGGAGCAGGATGGAGGAGCTCCTTAGAGGAGACCATACCTGTTTACCCATCATCCCCTTCATTCTGCAGCGTTTTGACCCCCATACGTTCTAGCTCTGCATCTCGCTCCACTCGTAACGTTTCTCCACATCCTGCACTTTACACGTTGAGGAGGAAGGAGATGCGAGACGAGGCGGGCGAGTGGAAGGGGGGCGTCTGCAGTGTTTGCCCTCATTGGGATGAGTGTGTTGTGGTTTTGGGGAAACGCTGGCTGACGTTAGCGCGGGATTGAGCTCCAGCAGCTTCCCAGTGGGATGGGAGGACAGGGACGGGGCTCTGATTAGACCCATCGCCCCGGCTGCCACGCTCCACTCACACTGGTAATTGGAGCTGGCAGGAGGTTGGCATGCACCCCTCCTCGTCTCCTCCCTCGCCGTTTCACTTGTTTTCTTTTGAATCTCTCTTTACCTGCTCCTCGCTGTCACAGACTCACCTTTCTCCACGACGCCTCATGATCTCAGAGACACTTTCACCTTCATCATCAGCTGGCCTGTAGCCTGGTGTCTGAGCCCCCCGCTGTTATCCTAACCCTCATGAAGCCCCGCCTCCTCCTGCCCTTTCTGCTCCTGCTATAGCCGCCATACGCACGTCAGGGAGCTGCTGGTAGAGCAGGAGGACTGCGTGACAGAGAGAACAATGCTCCTATTGATGCTGCAAACATGGAAGAACCAGTTCCTGTGAGCTAAACCTGCCCCCCCATCAGGCCTCGCCCAGTTACACCCCCCAGCACAACAAATCTATGACCCTCCATCAGACCAGATAGTTCTGTTCAGATACTGAAGTCCTCCTGAAAACATTCTTATTTAATATTATTGTTATTCTGTTTCACACTCTGGATCTGTCATCAGACGTCCCTCTATCTTCACCTGCCCCCCCCACATCAGACATTAGGTGTTGGGGGACAGGACCAGTCAGGGAAGGGGGGGGGGGGTCCAACCTGACTCCTTGAGCCTCTCTTTAAAGAGCCGTCATGATCCTTGAAGAACAGGAAACCACCACTGGAGGAGCCGTTAAACAGCTTTGACCTTTAGCAATGTTTCCACAGATTCTTTACGGATTCTCCTAACATTTGATGATCCAGTTCCTTAAAGACCCACTCCCATCAAAACAGTGTTTTGCGTGTTTTTAGCGTGTTCTGATGGCATTTGTCTGATGAGGAAGGCCGTAGACCACGCCTCTGGCTGGTCTTGGCGGTGGACCACGCCACTGGCTGGTCTTGGCGGTGGACCACGCCACTGGCTGGTCTTGGCCGTAGACCACGCCACTGGCGGGTCTTGGCGGTGGACCACGCCACTGGCTGGTCTTGGCGGTGGACCACGCCTCTGGCTGGTCTTGGCCGTAGACCACGCCCCCACCTGTCCCCTAGTCCTATCTGGCTGAACTCTATTCAAATACGTAAATGGTAAATGGCGTATACTTGTATAGCGCTTCCTACCCTCCTCCGAGGGCCCAAAGCGCTTCACAGTCACAGACCCATTCACCCATTCACACACACATTCACACACTGGTGGTGGCTCCGCTGCCGAACACTGGCGCCAACCTCCCACCAGAGGGAATTCGGGGTTCAGTGTCTTGCCCAAGGACACTTCGACACATGGGCGGGCAAGGCGGAGTCGAACCCGCTCACTTCTGATCAGGAGTCGACCGCCCTACCGCTGCACCACGGCCGCCCCTTGATTGGTGGTTCATCGTACGTAGTTGTAGAGTTAGATAAGGTAATTCTTCTGTAACCGTCCTGGTGAATCTCCTGTCCGTCCTGATGTTGGCATCCCTGATTCTTTTCTCCTGAATAAGGTTTTTAGGAGCTGTTGTTTATATTTTATGTCCGACCTTCTGTACAATCACTGGGATGAAGCCCAATGACGGAACCGTTTTGTGATATTAGGCTTTAGAAATGGAATAGAATTGAGTGTATTAAGATTGAAATGATATTTCTGAGTATTTTTTCTTCAAATTGTTTGAATCAGAAACAGATTAAAAAAAAAAAAAAGTCCTGCCGCTCTGCAGAGACTATGTCCTAGAAAACTGCTGCTTTGAGTCTAAAACATCAGAATAGACGGCAGGAACTGATCAGATGATCGGACTCTAAACTTCTATTGTATACAGTCATCTTCTATAACCATTTGTTCAGGGCCGTTGGGGCCTGTCCCGGTAGCTCAGGGTGAGGGGGGGTCCTGGATGCTTCAGGAACCTTCATTTGATGAGCGTGTCAGAGTGGGCAGCAGCCCTTCTGCTCATGAGCACTGAAGCTGCTGTCTTCACGTTTTGCTAACGTGACGGCCGCTCTGCCGCCGCTTCACCTGCAGTAAAAAATTAACCAGCAGTCCTGCAGATTAACGCCCGAGCGTTAAGTTATTCTGTGTTTGTGGTTGGCGGCGTGACGGAGCCGCTGACTCGTGTAATGACTCCTCGGGCTCTCTCTCCGTTTTATCGGGGCTTTTTACCTTTTATAGCTCATCGACGTTTCCAATGTTTTAATCCTAAATATTCTGCTCAGAGATGTAAAAGGGTCAGATGGAAAATATCCTGTTCTTCTGTTCCGCTTCCTTCAGGAGGTGTGAAGCACGGGCAGCTGTCCTTCCCATTGGGGGGTTGACTTCAGTGGGAACGCCGTTACGAACGCCGCTCTGCAGAAATGCATCAAACTTTCCTGAAAAGAAACCTATTTGGTGGAAATGGCGCCTCAGTGAACGCACAGTCTTCTGCCATGTCGGGGGGGGGTCATACTAAATGATTCTGTATTTTCAGATGAAGCCGTTCAGGTTTTTAGTTATAGGATCCGTCTGCCTCCAGCTGGTCCCTTCAGAACTGTGGCAGTTACAGATTACTTCAATTACAGATTACTTCAATTACAGATTACTTTAATGACTTTAATTACAGATTACTTTCCAGAGGAAACTCCCGTAGTAATTCCCGGTTCCCATAAGGAGGTCCTCGCGGTGAAACTCCTGGTGGTGAAAATGATTCATCCGTGATGATCTGAGTCAGATGTTAAACGTGTTCCTGCATGAGTCAGGACGACGTTCTGAAGGTTCGTCTGCTGCAGCCGCCACGCTGCTGCGTCTTTGTCTCCGTCCGCCTTTGTCCCGCCCAAAGAGGACAAACTACCCCCCCCATCAATAACAAACAGTGCCGTGGAGTCGTCTGTGTTGTAAAGGTGTCCTCTTTTGTCCAGGTATGGTTTGGGATGTCTGAGAACTAATTCTGTTTGCTCAGAGGGGAAGTGAGCCTCACCACAGAGATAACAGGCCCGGCCCGGCCCGGCACGTCTGAACATGAGACGATCCGGGCTGCAGGCCAGAAACCAGGAGAAAGGAGCGCCCAGCTCCTCTGGGAGGAGAACCAGACACCCTCGCAGACAACACGCTGCTTTCACCTCCTACTGACTCACAATGGAATACTATGACACACAAAGGTGTGAGGAGACACAAAACACGAAAAGATGGAGGTCTCTGTGTGTTTGTAGTATTTTCTGGGTTGTGTTGTCGTTGTTTTTAGGTTTCTTATTGGGGGGTTAACGTTAAAACGGTTCATTCTTGTGAATCGAACTCACTAACAGTCGTTACTGTTTGTCTTTTACGGTTCCGTTTAGTGAATCTTCGGCCAATTCTCCCCTTTCCCTCCATCTGAAGGGGCAGTTTCTGTGTAAATCGTGTTTATATCCGACCCTCCAAACAGAGGGATACAAACTCCGTCTTAAAGCTAAACCGCGTCGCGCTGAGAAGCGTTTTTCTTCAGGTGGCCGTTCTCTGAAGCACAGACGTTTACATTAAATGTAAGTTATGACTTTTTGTTGTAGCATGAACTTTTAAAGTTATAAAACTGCTGTTGTTAGGTACAGTCAAGCGCTGGAAGCTCCGCGCTAATGCTAGCAGACCGGCGATTATTGATGATGTCATCGAACGAAAGTCATGAAGTCTGTCATAACTCTCCGTTTGGAGGGATAGATGAAGGAGAAGGGAAGAATTCTGATTGGACCAATGAGTCGTGGCGTGTTGTTGTTTTTCTGGCACATGTTCAGGGTTAGCCCCACCCCCAACAACCAGGATTACTGAACGGATCCGTCAGTACAAAGTCAGGCTGAGCAGCATCATGCAGAGGCTCCTCCATCCATGAGGGGGGGTCTGTTCGTGGTCATGAAGGTTTCCATCAATAACTGCCCCCCCCCCGACAGATGAAGCCGGTCAGGGCTTCAGGAGGATCTGATGATCAGATCTCCTGATATCAGTTTAGAACTTCAAAGTTTCATTTTATTTAGTGAAACCTGAGTGGACCTGAACTAAATGTTTTCTTCGGTTATTTTATTGTCTAATCAGCTGCAGGAACAGCTGCTCTTCTTATCGACCTTCACCGGTTAAACTTTGACTGTTTCCGTTGTAAACATATAATTAATATTAATAATAATAGTTTGGACTTTGATCCGGAGCAACACTTGGACTCGGGCCGTGCCGGTCCTGACCGGTTCAGATCAAACTTCTGCGTTCGTCATAATGAGACGTGTTCTCTTAAGACCTCAGGAGCTCGTTTCTGCCGGAGTATCAGGAGGCGCAGCGGCCGCTCCTTCTGTCTGAAGTTCCGTAATGAGCCGGCTATGACTATCAGCTGCTAACAGGATTCCTCTAATTCTCTATCAAACAGGAATCAGCCCCAGATTTGTTTTTCCCGGCAGTATCTGGTGCCGTCACAGACGTTTGTGCGCTCTGATTAAAGTTTGGCCTGTAGCACCTGAGATAATTTGCTCCCTTTCATCCTCGTCTCTGACCTTGCCGGTTGAAGCGCTCGGATGAACTCTGCAGATCAAAGACTTTTCTGTCCGAACCAAACAAACATTTTGTTTTCCTGCCGCTGCGCTCACTAACGTCTACCTGTGACATTTTCAGAGAACCAGATCCCCCACGGCTTCCCCAACATTGATATGGCCCCCCAGCTGAAGGTGGTGGAGAGGACCAGGACAGCCACCATGCTGTGTGCCGCCAGCGGGAACCCGGACCCGGAGATCTCCTGGTTCAAGGACATGCTTCCGGTGGATATCAGCAACAGCAACGGGCGCATCAAGCAACTCCGCTCAGGTACGGCACCTTTCTGAGGGCTGCTAAAGACGCAGCACAGACCTCCATGTAGACCTGAAGACCTCCATGTAGACCCAGAGACCTCCATGTAGACCTGAAGACCTCCATGTAGACCCAGAGACCTCCATGTAGACCTGAAGACCTCCATGTAGACTTTTAGACCTCCACGTAGACCTGCAGAACCAGAGACCTCCACATAGATCTGCAGACTCAGAGACCTCCATGTAGACCCAGAGACCTCCATGTAGACCTCCAGACCACCATGTAGACTTTTAGACCTCCACGTAGACCTGCAGAACCAGAGACCTCCACATAGATCTGCAGACTCGGAGACCTCCATGTAGACCAAGAGACCTCCATGTAGACCAAGAGACCTCCATGTAGACCTCCAGACCTCCACATAGATCTTCAGACTCAGAACCTCTGGTTTTTCTGGACCTCATTTGGTTCAGTTTGAGTTCTGGGAGGACCGGTTCTCCCAGGAGGAGGATCTGTTTTTCCGTCACTATCTGTGTCTCACAGGTCGGGTCCTCCACCAGCAGAAACTGCATTCCAGCTTAGTTTGATAATGTTCTCATTTAAGGATAAAAACAGTTTTCATTTTTTCTCCTTTTTTTTTTAGCTTTTAGCCT
>NC_050528.1:515720-517331 GCF_002922805.2 Oryzias melastigma
AGGTCCGTCCAGGTAAACATGCTCTCATGTTGGGGGGGGGGGATCTTCCTCCCCTCACAGGTCATTACAGTCGCTGTGTGGCGCGGCGCCAGCGAGGCTTTGGGGTCCCGCTAGTCTGTAAACCCCCCAGGTAGCTGTCGACCAGCGGCCCCAACGCCACCTTCCCCCAGCAGCCTCGCCGCGCTGGTGGGGGGGGGGCAGCCGAATCTATGAACTGGCTGGGATCGGGAAGAACCGCAAACACACGGAGGCTTTGTTGTACCTAAGAACTGGACTGAGTGGCTCCGCCCCTCTGAGGTTCCAAACAGGAAGTGGCTCTAAGAAAATATTGTCATCTTTAAAAGATGTTTCTGGAGCTAACAAGAGTCACTATAAATGATGTTAGACGCATTGTTTGTTTTTCTAGTAAAATACCCCAAAATAAAAATGCAAAAAGATTTTAAACTGTATTTTTCGTCCTACATAGCAAACTTCGAAGGTAACTTGCTAATGCTAATGTTTTTAGCGCATGTTTACGTGCGTCCAGCTCTGAAACTGAAGGACATTCATGTTGGCGATGCGTTATAGATGCAGATCGCTGCATTGATTCATGTATTTATGTGAATCCAAAGCTAAACATCGCAGTATTTAATGAAGTCCTGTTAGCAGCTGGAGCGCTGCTGCAGCTGCAGCCGTGATCAGGAACCATTTGGAGCATAAACACGATCCAGAACCGTAATCTGAACCTTAACCTTTCCTCCGGGTCCGTGCAGCCAAGAACTGACTGCAGTATTTACTAAACTACATGTTAATACCGTCGTCACTTTCATCTGGGCTAATGCTAACTAGCATGAAAGACACGTCTGATTATCACTGTCTTTATCTTTATGACCCGTTAGTTGTGTTTCAGTTACTCCACAGCCGAGTGTTTCTAAACTCGTGTAAATGTAGTTTTCAGGTAGAATCGGTCTGAGACGTGATTCCTTTCCTACGTCTCAACAGAGGCGAGGTTACCGTTAGCGCACGCCGCTATCGCTCCATGAAGAAGGCAGAAGCTCCTCCTCATCAGCTGAGAGTAGATCAGTAATCCCAAAGTCACTTTGAAGTTTAATACACATAAAAGGTTCTGTTGAACAGGTTTAATGTTCTACCAGAGCTACGTTTCATCCCCAGAAGTCACATGATCACACAGGACATGATAGCGTTTTGTGAGTGTTTGGTGTTTCAGGCAAACTTTACCTTTTTAGATGTCATTGTGTTTACACATAATCATAAACTATCATACAATGTAAGAAATAACGACAATAAACCAAAACCAGGGAAAGTACACAGAGATTTACCAAGTCCACTCATATAGAGAGTCAACGCTCTTATTGGAAACCAGAAATACGTCACACAGCTCCGTGCAGAGAGTCCATTGGCTTCATTTAGTTGAAGGAGGAAGTCAATTGTTTTCTGTGGGGGGGGGTCCACATTCACTCAGTCCAGTTCTCTGATACAGTCGATGACTTCACTCCTGGATAGATGATGACCCCCCCCGCGCCCTGGCCCCATACATACACCCACCACCCCCATCACTGACCAGGTGTCAACACCTGCAGATACAGCGTTCTGATCTGCAGCTTTCTCTCT
>NC_050528.1:517627-530403 GCF_002922805.2 Oryzias melastigma
GTCATCATAAATGCATTACTGTCTGTGGTGTCACTAACCCCCCTGCTCCCCCCCGCCGGGCGACCGCCTGTCTTTCACTCTCCTGTCTTCCACTTTGTGTCTCTTCATCCGTCGCTCACCTCCATCAAATCACTTCACCCGCGAACAGATCAGCGTGAAGGTTGGTCATTTTCACTTCTCCCCCCCCCATTTGCTGTAGACACTAAGCTCCGCCTCCCAGAGACAGATATGAAGAATAGCCGACCCTAATCCTCCTCAGTGTCTGTGTTTGCATGGATCCCTGAATAGCTCCTGCATGCCTCTCCGGGCCCCTCCCAGAACCGGGTTTCAGTTGGTTCTGCCAAAACAAACAGAGGAGCAGCAGCTTAAGTCCTGGCAGCTCTGTGTTGTGTTTGCTGCAGCACCTTCTTCCTGCTACGCCCTCATTGTTCCTGTCAACAACTGCAGCTGCAGGTGTGATGGATTACTCCGGTCCTCAGGTGGCAGCCGGATCTGTCACCCCCACCCCGCTGAGGGACGTTTGCATGGGGGGGGGGGGTCCCAAACATTTTCTTGTGAGGGCCACATCACTGCTGTCTTCTCTGATGTGGAGCCGGAGTCGGTTCGTAGTCTAACAGGAAAGGTGTCACAGCCTGAATGTAAACATTTAAATTATTCATTTCTGTAATCTTCTTAGAAGAAAAAAATACTAAAACATTTTAAAAACTAGACACAGCATTACCTGTGATAATGCTAGTGTGAATGCTGTGAGCTGGACTGAAGATGCTAGTGCTGATAGCTGAAGATGCTGAAATTGATAACTAAAAATGCTGAAGCTGATAGCTAGCTAAAATATTAGCAAAATACCAGATCAGCCTAAAAAAAACTGAAAATAAATCTAAACAGCTAGAATGTAGCTAAAATATAAGCTAAATGCCAAGTCGGCCTAAAAAACTGGTAGAACCTGTGATTTAGCCAAAACAGCTAGCATTAAGATAAAATACTAGCTAAGCTACAAATTAGCCTAAAAAAACTGAAAAAATCCAAAATTAGCCAAAACAGATTACCTGTGGCTAAAATATCCGCTTAACCCTAAAATAGCCTAAAAATGCAAAAGCAGTGGAAGAAGGTAGATCAAAAAGAGCTGAATATTTTAGTAGCTGGAAGAGCTGAAAAACTATTGAAAAACAAAAGCATACGGAAGAAAAATAATAATAATAAAGAAATAAAGAAAAAGTGAATCAGCATTCGCTCTATCATAAATATTCTCTCCTCTCCCGTTCAGACTGCAGAAGGGAGGAATACAAGGTCACGTTCTAAAACTGGGGGCCTTTAGGACCCAGATGTGTGGGTTCCTGTTAGGACAATCCTCACCTGTAGAAGAGTTAGTTGATCATTTTTATCAGAGTGGGTCTGAGGATGAGCAGAGATCCTGGCAGACATTCTGGACCCATGAGGGCTGAAGGTCCAGGCTCAGGTCCAGTCTGCCCTTCTCCCGGCTCCACTCTGTGAAGGCCGGTGCCCCCGCGGGCTTCCATCTGTCCTCCTTTGGCAGCCGAGTCTGCTCAGGTAAAGCGGCCTCCTGCATCCAGCTGTCACCTGTGATGGTTTTACACCTGAACACCATCATTTCACCTAAAGATTAACCCTTTAAACCTTAAACATACTGTAACTTTTTAACTGTTAACACGATAACTCCAGCAGATTCTGCTGGAGTTATCGTGTTAACGGTTAAAAAGTTACAGCAAATCAAAGAATATTTAAGGAGCAGGAGTGCGGACGGCGGAGTGATCGGCCATCACGGTCGCCCCGCTGAGGCCTTCCCGCCTGTGCCAAGATATTGACTGAGCAGGTTGTGCTATCCTTGGGCACTTTGTCAAGGCAGTTAAAATGATGGGATCCAGCGAGCGGGCGGCGTGGAGACGGGAGACGGGGCTTATTTTGTGGTTTTGATAGAGTCCTGGAGCCGTCTCAAAGCTGCTCTCGACAGGAGAGAGGCTCTGGGGGAATCGATAACAATTACCTGCCCTCTAGTCATTTTGTTCCACAGCACCTCTCCAAACTTAACCGCACGCCATGAATTATTCACAGCATTAAGTGTTCAATATACACAACCCCCATTGACTGGCCGCTCCTACTACTGTTGGGTCTGTTCGGCCCGCTTCTGTCTGGGTTCTGCTCGTCAGCAGAAGACGACCCGGCGGGAAGAGACGTCCTCCAGGAAGCTTCAGTGCATCGTTATGCGGCGGCTCCTCGTTTATCATGGGAGCTACGTCCTAAAAATAACCCTCCATCAAGTATTCATCTCTATTTTTACATAGTTGGAGGCGTAAAACTCCTCGTGACACTTGAACACTTTTCTCTGACATTCACAGACGTTTCTCTGTTTGAACTCAAAGTTTAAGGAAAAATACGTCCAGGATTATAGACGGAAACAGAAGCTTTTCTGAGACTATCCTGACATCCTACTATCACGTTTTTTTCTCATGATAACATGATAGCAGATGCTGTTATCACAAGATAACAAATGTTGTTACGTCATGATAACCAGAGTGTCCGTCCCACTCTGATACGTCCTCCAGTTCGTCTGTAAACCACTGGATAAGTAACCATTGGTTACAACTAGGGTCCCGATCCGATCACCTGATTTTATTCCCTAATCCTCTAAAAATGAACCCGCCCCCCCATTTCTCTGGTTCAAATCAGGATCAGCTTAAAATGAACGAAAAAACGGAAAAACAGACATTGTTAAAAAAATATTGAAAAATTGAAATCAAATTTAAAACTTAAACTAAAAATTTTAAATTTGAAAAAAAAATTTAAAAAAAATCAAAATTTGAAATAAAATAGAAAATTTGAACAGTATATTGTAAATTTGAAAAAAAAAATTCATTTAAAAATAAAAATTTGAAAAAAAAGGAAAATTTCAAGAATGTATTTAACATTTGAAAAACAAACATTGTGAATGTGAAATTTGAAAAAATAGACAGCTTGAAATAAAAGTGGAAATTAAAAAAAAATTGAAAACTTAAAATAAAAATTGAAACTTTGAATAATATACAGTGAATTTGAAAAAAATAATACTGAAAACTTAAATTAAAAACTATAAGTGTAAAATGATCAATTTTGCAATCCCCGTTTTTCACATTTTCAATCTTGCTTTTCATTTACTTTAACTGATCCGGATTTGATCCCATACCAAACCTAGAAACCAACAAGTGTGGACACTCCGGACTAGATCTGTTTTTACAAGAAACAAACCGTTTTTTCTCATCATGACGTGAAAGAAATCCTTACTATGGAGTACGTGAAGAAAAGAGGAAGGTTGGCCATTCTCAGCCTCTGTAGATCTTTGAGTGATGAGGTCTACAACCAATCAGGATCCAGAACACGATGTGCTGTAAAAATCATGAGGACATTTGAACAGTGAAGGTTAAAGGTGAACATTTTATTTAAAAATGGACCCCACCCCCATCCCATTATTGTCTTCAACTCCTGTCATGTGCATGTGTGCCCCCCCTCCCCCCTCCCCCCTCCAGTAGGTACATCCTGGATCTGGAAATCGTTCCAACTTCTCATGAAATCTTTTCATTTGTCTGAGTTTAGCATGACACCACCGCTCCCCACCCCCATTTTGAAATCACTTGTCAGAGAAGGCGGGCGGTCATGGTCGTGGGCCGCCCCCCTGGGCCGGCTGCCCCCCCCGTCTTATCGGGAAGTTTCTCTCTTGAGGCTGAATTCCAGAAGACGTCGGATTCGCGGCTCCGAGTCGAAATATTAATTATTTCTGATGGCGAGCCAAATAGTTCCAGCCCACATGAGTTTGATGATTAAACCGGCAGAGGGGGGGCCACGTGCAGCTCCCTAATAATTATGGGAAAACTCAGACGAATGAGAACCCCCCCCCCCTTATTATAGCACAGCCCGGAAAACCATCATTTTCCTGACTTGAATCTCAAAAGGTGCTTTTGTGTTTTTCCATTTCGGCTCATAATGAGGGGAATAACAAGCAGAGCTGTAACCACGCTCCGCTTCAAATTAGATCGGGGAGGGAGGGGTGAAGGGCGGCAGGAGGTGGGGGGTGGGGATGCTCGTTTTGGTGGAGGTCTGTGCATGAGAGCAATTACAGTCAAGAGCTTCCTCTCCCAGAGATGGAAGGATGTCAGACGGAAAGATGAAACTGAATGAGGGTTCCTTACTGGGGGGCGGGGGTAAATGTTTACCGATGTTTCCTTTAGCGTCTTGGCGTCATAGATCCTCCAGCGGTTCAGGTCTGAACGCTCAGCGGCAGCTCTGATGGACGTTCTCTGCTGTCATGAACGGATTCTCAGAAAATGCTTTTGTTTGCGTTTTCCTGCAGAACAGAATAAAGGTCGTATGTAAATACCGATTGCTCTTTATTCCGGTGTAGCTCTTCAGTGTGGTGTGAAGTCACCAAATTGGTGTTTGCCTTGTCCCAGGCGACACAAACGACCCGCTCCCGTCTCCATGGGAACCTGGTTTTAATGTCAGCGTATCTGCAAGTCACAAAGAGCGAGCAGAAGAAGCCTCAGACAATGGCTTCTCCACAGGCCGCCGCGGCGATATAACCCTCGCGTGTGTCATGGTCGTCCTTTGTATCGTCTCTGTATCCACCGACCCGTTTGGTCTTCCTCATCATGCAGAAGTTCTCCAAATCCAGCCGGCTCACTCTCTCTTTCTGTCCCTTTAGTACGAAGAGTCCCACCGAGATTCTCCATCCCCCCCTCCAACCAGGAGGTGATGCCCGGCGGCAGCGTCAACCTGACCTGCGTGGCGGTCGGTTCGCCCATGCCCTACGTCAAATGGATGAAGGGGGAGGTGGACCTGACCAAGGAGGAAGACATGCCGCTGGGACGAAACGTGCTGGAAGTCACAAACATCCGGGAATCGGCCAACTACACCTGCGTGGCCATTTCCTCTTTGGGCATCATTGACGCCGCGGCACAGGTCACTGTCAAAGGTGAGCTCTTCCAGATCCTCGGCTGCAGCGCTCCGGTCTGAGAATCCAGATTCAGGAAAGCTCTAGCGCACATGTGTCAGGCCCAGGGGCCGGATCCGGCCAGCTGGGTGATTATAACTGGCCCTCCAGATCATTTTCTATTTTTGTTATCAACGACCAGATGTTCTCTCGCTGGTGACATACTGCAACACATTCTCATTCCCAAGTCGTCACATACTCACGTTTGGTTAAGGACCTTCCACCTCAGACATTGACGTTTTTGATGTCAAATTAAATCAAGGCTCCCCAACCTCTGGGCCATAAACCGGTACTGGTCTGGTACTGGGACATGGACCGCACCGGAATCCTAGACCTAACCTTAACCCGGTACCGTGCAGTTGCTGCCAGACATAGATTAGTACTGGTTCTGGACAAGGTAGCAGACACGGACCAGGCTTGGGTTGGGGTACCGGTACCAGCTGTGTCCCGAGGTCCAGTCCACGTTAAAAAGATAGGTTATTAAAATTAAAAAAATGTTGTTTTAGTGAGTTCAATAAGTGTCTCTCGTGTTCGGCCCGTGACCTAAGGTGTGGATTTTGGGTCCCAGTGCGATTGAGTTTGACACCTCTACTCTAACATGTTTGCAAAGATGTTAGTGAATTGATATGCAGACATGAAAATGAAGGAGCCGCCTGGTGTCTGCAGCTCAGTGTTTTCTGTGATTTTCACAGAGCTGTCGACCAAACACACCTTCTTGCATCAGTATTTGTCTGTATTGATTCCTCTCTGCTCTACTAATCAATACATGAAATGTCACAGTCATTAGAGGGACCAGAGCGATTCAGGACATCTTCCCTGAGGAAGCCTGAGAGCCAGCGCTTTTCTTTGTCTGTTTCTGTCTCCGCGGGAACGGCTCCTGCGGCTGACGGAATCGACAGTCCGGTTATGAACCATCATGGTCGGCCGGCCGTCTGGCCTTTCTGTTAATGTCAGGATAAATGCAGCTGCTGTTATCAAGCAGCTACCTCGCTAACTGACTGTACTCGTCTGAAAACTCTCCTCTGCAGCCTTACCAAAGCCCCCCGCCTCCCTCACCGTCACCGAGACCACGGCGACCAGCGTGACTCTCACCTGGCTCTCGGGAAACCCGGAGCCCGTGTCCTACTACATGATCCAGTACCGAGCCAAGTCTTCGGACAACGGCTTCCAGGAGGTGGAGGGAGTGGCCACCACCCGCTACAGCATCGGCGGTCTGAGTCCGTACTCTGAGTATGAGTTCCGGGTCATGGCTGTCAACAACATTGGCCGCGGACCCCCCAGTGACCCGGTGGAGACCCGCACCGGAGAACAAGCCCCTTCTTCCCCTCCTCTGCACGTGCAAGCGCGAATGCTGAGTTCCTCCACCATGCTGGTCCAGTGGGAGCCTCCGGAGGAGCCCAACGGACAGATCCGAGGCTACCGGGTCTACTACAGCCCCGACATGAGTCCCCCGCTTAGCGCCTGGGACAAACACAACACAGACGACAGCAGCCTGACCACCATCTCGGGGCTGACGCCGGACATCACCTACAGCCTCAGAGTGCTGGGCTTCACCTCGGTGGGCGACGGGCCCCCCTCAGACGTCCTGCAGGTCAAAACTCAGCAGGGAGGTGAGTGTGCGGCGGGGTCCGGCTTTCACCGCTGAAGCGCTTGACTGTTGGGTAACATATTCCTCCTCTTCGCAGTCCCCGCCCAGCCGTCCAGCTTTGAGGCAGAAGCTGAGCTGGACACACGGATCCGGCTGTCCTGGTTGTGGCCGGTCCAGGACCCCATTACGCAATACGAGCTGCAGTACTGGGAGGACGGCACGGACAGCAAGGTGAAGACCAGAGACTCTATTGGGGGTCTAATTTTAGCCGCATCCGAGCCACCGTCCTGTGGACTGCAGAGCTCCTTTCCCGATCAGCTGACCAACAGCTGCTGGAGACCGGCTTTGGTTCTTCTGCGGCTCGTTGATGGCTAAAGCTTTAGTCCAGGAGTCTGCAACCTGCCGCTCCAGTCCACATGTCGCTCTTAATCTCTCCATGGTGACTCCTTATTGGTCAAACATAAAATAAGTCATGGAGACTGCTGACCCAGCCACGCCGACCGTCAAAGTCAGCAGCTCCCCCTAAAAAAAGAAGGGAAAGAACAAAAAAATTAACAAAAGAAAAATACAATAGCAATTTTTAAAGTAAGGATTACTTTAGTTAGAATGTATTTAATTTAGATTAGTTACATTTATAAATTGATGTCTGAGGTTCACATAGATGATAAACTATGATGGTTTTTACATCCTGTTGACCTGAAGACGTCTTGTTTGTTCAACTCTACCTCCAGAATGAACAAATTTTAGATGCAAAACTTTGGTAAAAAGTTTGATCTTTTATGAGGCAAAAGCACAGATTATCTTATGCTGAACAACATTGGTTACTAGCTGAACTGAGATGATCCTGTTTGGCACAGAGCAGCTTTTATTTTGAAAATAAGTTATTTGAGCTTCTGTCAAACGTAAAATAAATAAAATCACATTTTGAGAGATGCTAGGTTCTTTTTATATTTTTTGTTTGGGCCAAAAAAAGAGACATAATTCATATTTATTGTTTTAAAAAAAAGAAGGTCATGAATGCAAATCCAAATTTGGTAAAGGCTAAAATAAGACTTCTAGGTTTTGATCAGTAGAAAACGAGCCCAAATGGTTTTTTACTGTTAAAGGTTGAAGACCCCTGCCTCAGTCAAGTTTACCAGTACCAGGGTTGACCCGTATGGGCTCTGTGGATCTTGGGTTTTGGGTCATAGAGGAGTGGCTGCATGTTTAGGGGAACACAGGTGTGTCTCACAGTAGCCTCAAGGGGTGTCATGAAAATGGAACGTACCATTGCGGTGTGTGTGGTAAGTGTATTGTGAGAGTAATGGAAGTTACAGGCTCTTCTGTCGCACGCCGTCTTCACGAAACACTGTTGTTAGTAAGGCCTGAGTACTGCCCCCCTCCACTGTCCTGTTTATGCTGAAGGAAGCTGATCTGGGATCCCGTCTTCTCTGCAGATGTACGTGCGGTTCGACCCCGCCGGCTCCCACGCCGTGGACGGCCTCAAGCCCGACACTTTGTACCACTTCTCACTGGCGGCCCGTTCTGAAATGGGCCTGGGCGTCTACACTCAGCCCATCAAGGCCCGCACCGCTCAGTCCAGTAAGTACAGTGTTTTTCTCCCTGGGGGGGTCGCTGTCGTCACGCTTCACTGCTTGCTGTTGACTAACCGGTGATTCTGGAGCCTGCCGGCGGCTGAAACGGCTGCAGGTCTTTATCGCTCCGAGAGCTAAGAGTTGTGTTTTATTGAGCCCCAAAACACAAAGTGTGAGCATCTTGAATGTCAGGTTGATTCAGCCCCCCCTCACCAGCACTAACCCTTCTGTCCGTCTGTGTGGGGGCAGGCCTGTGCTAAAGGTACGTTGACCGTGTCATGTGGTCGCTCTGTTTGCTGACCCTTTTGTCTCTGAGTGGATGCAAATCTCATACCGACTTCTGAAACCTCCAGAACAAAGGAAGTTCTCCTCACGGTGAGGCGGGTTCTGAACGTCTCAGCGGCGCCTCCAGGAGGTTCCTGCACGCCACAGAGCCGTTCGCTGCAGCTCCACAACAGACGCCTCGCTCTGGAACGCGGCGCCTAATTAAAGTTAATCACAGAATTAACATTCATTACTGTCAGCTGATTTGTTTGTGTTCACACCAGTGGGCCCATTCAGACACTAACTTCACTAACTGAACCTCAGCGCCGCCTCCCACCGTGAAAAACGACGCGCTTTTGTCAGAGAACGCTGATGCAGAAGCGGAGCGAGCTGCCGTCCGGTCAGCGCCGGCGTGTTCATGCAGGGTGTTAAAACCAGACGAGTAACGGGTCTTCCTGCAGCTGAGAGACTAAATTCACCGTTAAGAAAAGCATTTGATGTTTGCATGAAATTAGCAAACAGTTTTCCAGCTAACAGATGGTGAGAAAGGCTGACATTTCCTGACGCTCCCACCAAATGCTGTCATTTAAGACTCAGCAGTGAAAAGATACGAGCTTTAATCATATTTATTTATCACGTCAACACGCCGCCTCCCAGGAAAGAGCTGCAAATTATAAAAAACTGCTAAAGTCAAAAGTAAAAACATCACGCAGCGTTTATCTGTGAGGAAAACATTTCAAATTTTTCTACACATCTGTTTATATGTAAATAAATCAAACTTTAATGGGTTTAATACAGACAGGGCTGGAAAAGGAAGAGGATCCTCTCAAGTCCAAACATGATCTGATCCTCAGATGGATCCAATCCTGATCCATCCTGCTTGATCCTCAGCATCTTCATCTGTGCCTCAGAATCTCTAACTACCACAGTCTTCTACACCTTTCCTTTGGTCTCACCTGAAACCTGTCTCCACCTGTAGATGTTCCTCCTCCTGCTCTCTACAGATCACAGTATCATCTGCAAACATCTCGATCCACAAAGGTTCCTGTCTGACCTCATCTGTCAGTCTCTCCATCACCATGGAAACCAGAAAGAGCTCCCTGCTGATTCCTTTTTTGATATTTGCATACATAGATCTTTTATTTAATTACAAAAACACCTGGAAGATGTTCGTAGAGAAGAAGAGGGACAGAAGGAAAATGAGAAGAAAGTTTGTTTTTTGCCTTTAATTGATCTGCAAGGTCAGAGTATAAAAATACTGAAAATATCAGCTTTGGAAAAGACTTGTCCCCAAATGTCCTGCCTGGATCAGCCTCTCAGAAGCAGTAAATGAGTGTTTTCCAGCGTGGATGAGCTGCTAAATGACTGTTTAAGTCACAACTTAGCCGTTTGTGAGTTAACACGGTTGATACGTATTGTCGTCGTATCAACCGTAAAACTTTACACGCCGCTGAACTCTTGACCTGCGGCGCTCATCCACGACCCTAGCTCAAACCCTCTTTCTCTTGGTTGGGCTGTTTTTTCTTGTTTGGTTTCAGTCCCACCTCCACCCTGAACTGTGACACCTCCAGAACATCTGACCACTGTCCTCCAGCTCTCATCACTTCCTCATTCCTCCTCTCTGCGGATAAAAAAACTAATGAAGTCCTAAAACAGTCGAGCTGAAAGATAAACCAAAGATGACGAACGTTGGATGGTTGACAGCAGTCATCACATTACTAAAGAGGTCAGAGGTCAGATGCTAATCCTTTTCACGCTCATATTATGAAGACTCCTGGTTCTTCGGTTCTTTAAAAACACCAACATGTGAACACGTGTGGATGAACGCTGTCCTGCTGAGCTGCAGGAGGATCATCCTGATCTGAACCAGGAGGAAGTTCTGCCATCTACTTTCGTTTTTGTCCCATTTAAATGTCAAGGAAAGCGACCGTCTGGACCTGCCGGTGTCAGACACGAACTCTCTCCTCATCCAGATTTCCATGTGAACAAACAGAACCCGTCCTCCACATCAGCAGAACCTTCCAGTTTCCAGCTTCTCCCTGTTTGCTTCCATGTTCAGCTGTTTGTTTATTATTTGCATGTTGTGGTCGATGACTCTGGTTGTTATGAAGCGTTCCATGGCATGCCGTGAGCGTCGGTTGCTTCTCCTCCTGTTTTGAGCTGCATGACGCATGTGAACCCTTCGTTTTCAGTTCTGAATAAGTTTGTGACCCCGTGGACTGCAGAGGCCGCCTCCTGCAGCCTGACAACCAGGAGCGTGAGGAGGACACGAGGAGGTGTTTGAACCTCAGACTCGTTCATCAGAGCCGCTCCACTTACGGAGACGATGGTCGGAGTGTCGGCGGCTCCGGCGTTCACGCTGAGAGAAGCGGGACGCTTCATTGATCGATCCCGGAGCAAACGCTGTAATGAAGCCTCTGCGGCGGGAATCGTGGAGCTCCCGGACTCGGGCGTGTCCCAGCTCAAACGGTCTCGTGTCCGCCTCACGCCGTGGCGAGTCCGCACAGACGGTGCCATCGGCTTGGAGGTCCCTCTCAGTCCGACGGCGGTTCTGTGTTCTGGAAGCTTTTTGTTCGGGTTCCAGGCGATCTCCGAGCAAAAAGCTTCGCCGGTTTCTGTTTGCATCCTGTTTTATTTTGTTTGCTTGATCCATTCCCTCATCCCCCCCTCCCCCGCAGCTCCATCCGCCCCCCCTCAGGAAGTCCATCTAGTCAGCCTGAGCTCCACCAGCCTGAAGGTGAGTTGGGTGGCGCCACCGGCCGCTAGCCGCCACGGCGCCATAGTGCGCTACACGGTCAGCTACCAGGCGCTGTCAGGAGAGGACACGGAGAGACAGGAAGTGGCGGACATTGGCGCAGACGCCAGCAGCTTTGTGCTGGAGGGCCTGGAGAAGTGGACTGAGTATCAGGTGTGGGTGAGGGCCCACACTGATGTGGGGCCAGGACCCGAGAGCGCCCCGGTGAAGATGAGAACCAAAGAGGACGGTAGGTCCAGCACGCCGGGGCGGCCTCGCCTTTCCTTGTCTTTTCCTGGAGTGGGGGCTGATTGTTTCCGTCTGTGCGCTTCCTCCACTGTGTCTGAATGGAGAACATCTCTGCTTCGTCTCTCTTCAGCCGTCCTGGTTTGTCCGGGGCGTCTGTCCTGACGCCCGTCTGCTTTAACACGCTAACTTCCCGCTGTCATTAACCTCCTTTCAGATGTGACTGAATGACGCTGCTGAGTTTCTGGGAGGAGCCTCTGAAGATGTGGTTCCTCCGTGTCTGGATCTGACTCCGCCTCTCTGTGCTCTCTCTCAGTGCCAGGAGCCCCCCCCAGGAAGCTGGAGGTCGAGGCTCTGAACTCCACAGCAATCCGGGTCACCTGGAAGCCCCCCCTACAGGTGAAACAGCACGGCCAGATCCGGGGCTACCAGGTCATCTTCTCCCGGCTAGAAAACGGCGAGCCTCGAGGTCAGCCCAACATCATGGACATCGCTCTGCCGGAGGCCCAGGTAACAGCCCCCCCGCTGTCCCTCCCCCTCAGTCATCCCTCCATCCTGTTGGGTTTTCCATCTCTGCCGCGGCGTGGGCGGAGCTTCTGCTATATCTGACACATCTGAACCCCCCAGCTGTGTGTTAGAACCCTCCATCTTCTGCAGTAAAAACTGTTTGATGTTCTCCATGTGAAACATCAGGGGGCGGGGCTTAGTGGTCGCTGCCCTGTTACCATCAAACCAGAGTTCCTGAAGAACCAGGAGCGTTCTGAAAATCTGATATTTAAAAAATAACTCTCCATACACCCCCCACCCCCCACGCAGGAGCTTCAGGTGTTTGTGATCAGATCCCTCTGATACCTGCCTGAGCCCCCTCCCCCACCCTGCAGTGGCGTTGTGAACCTGAACGGAGCGTGACCTCCTCGTCACCCGAACAGAACTGGCGGCGGCCACGCCTCATTAGCGGCGTGTTCACAATAAACACAAAGGCTGCTGTAATCTGGCGCTGGGCGTAGCTATCAGGTTCCAGGTTGGTGTCCTCACCCCCCCTCCCAAGAGCTTATCCTCTCCCTGTATCTGGCCTCACGTGCCCCCCTGGTTGAGTCATGCCAGGCGTTATGGGGGGGCGTCAGCGACTGTCCGACCTGCACGGACCTGTTCAGGTGTTATTAGAGACCACACAGTCAGGACCGTCCCGACACCCCCCCACCACGAATGGAGAGAGAGCAGCGATAACGAACCGACATCATCCGACGAGATCCGACGAGTCGGCAGACGTCATGACTCACCTCTGCATCACCTGCAAACATCTACCTGGAACTGAGGAACGGCGGCGTTCTCCTATTACCACATCCCAGTTTTTCCACAGAATTGCCTGAATTCCGAGCATCCCCCCCCCCC
>NC_050528.1:530446-531536 GCF_002922805.2 Oryzias melastigma
TAAACAGCTTTGCAGCTTCACCTCCAGCTCGTCCTGGAGCATCAACCCCCCTCCCCCTCGTTTCCTGGCTGAAAAACAACATGCTAATAGCATCAAGCTAACTCCTGCAGGAAGTGACCTCGATCTGAACCTGCTGGCTCCACCCCCGCGCTCACACAGGCCCCGCCCCCTGTCAGCCTGAATGCTGAGGGTTGCGTGTTTGAATCTCTGAGCTGCAGTTCTGCTCTGCAGGTTCATTTACTCTGAGCGTTCAGGCGTTTCTGGTGTTCACGCCACGCTTCCCGGCCCCCGGCGGGACTCAACCAGGGGGGGGGGCTCAGCAAGTTTCACTCCATCAATCATGACCCCCCCCATCATGTCTTCTCTTTTATAAAGCCACACATCCCAAACCGTGTCATCGCGTCTACATTTGTGAGGCTGCTAATGATGCGTTTCCACAGACGCCGCTAACGGCGAGTTTCAGCTCGCCATCACACGTGACGGACACCAGCAGCCCCGCCTCCTGCAGGTTTCAGCAGGAAGCATCAGAGGGATCCACCCTGAACCGCTTCCTGTTTCTGCCAGCTAAAACAAAGGTTTTAATCCTGGGAGTGGAGCGCCGCCGTGGTTAAATGACCTCCCGATGACATCAGAACAGGAGGGCGGAGCTCCAGCCTCCACAGGTGTCCTCAGTTTCTCAGAGTTTTTCAGCTCTGATGAAGGAAGAGGAGGTGTGGGGGGGGGTCAGTGATGTTGCTGCCTCTTCACCCCCATCATTTCTCCTTTACCCCCCCTCTCGGTCTGCTGCGCCCGGCTGCTTCCTGCTGAACGTTCTGCATGGGGGGGTGGATGTCACGGGTTAGCATAGCGGCGCCGCTAATAGGATTTCACGCTCGGTGCTGGCGAAGCCCCGCAGCACGAAACGGGCTTTCGCTCCCCCAGGAACGGCTCGGCCCGGCGAACAGAACATTTTTGGAAACATATTGAAACGTAATGAGGACAACCCCCCTCCCCCCCCCGTTCAGCGAGGCTTCAGAGTCGGCGGCGGCGCTGGCGCGTGTCCACCCGGAGACGTTTCTGTGCCAAACACGCGTGTTCAGAGAGTTACAGG
>NC_050528.1:531741-540542 GCF_002922805.2 Oryzias melastigma
TTCCTCCTTTGACATCTTCATTCAAATGTCAGTGAAAAAAAGACGTTGTGCTTTTTTTCGGTCTGTTGTCTGTTTCTGACTCATGTCCCCCCCCCATGTCCGTGTCTTCTCTCCCATCAGTGGAACATTGACGAGTCCACCGAGCATGTGAGTACGCCTCCTGTGTGCTGCTGGGTGTCCCTGCAGGGCGGCCCCCCAGCTTCAGGGTGCTGTGTGTGTTTTTTGGAAGGACGGGGGTGTTTAACCACTGCAGGACGTGTGTGTTTGTGTGTTTGTGTGTTTGTGTGTTCGTGTTCTGGAGCTGCAGAAACGTTCTGGTCGTAGAAGTAGAACCACCAGAACAGAGCCGGATCTCCTCATTCCTGGAGCTCTGAATGAAGCTGACACGTCCATCTGAGTGTGGTGGGGGGGTCAGCTCCACTCATCTTCCAGCTTTCATGTTCTTCTCTCAGCCTGGACGGCGGTTCACGTCTTAGCTAGGACAGGCTCCAGCAGCCTGCGGTGCGAAGACGAACGTAAATTCAGGTTAAAACATTCAAATCAGTTTCCTGTTTCTGAGGTTTTTCTGATAGCAGACAGCTGGAAAACCGATCAGCTGACCGCCGTCAGCGTCTGATTGATTGGGGTGATTAGTAGATAACAAATGAGAGCAGCCGGCCGTGGTCTGAGGAAGACGGCGCCGTATGCGTCAGAAGACGCCGGCCGTGCGTCTGGTTCCTGCTGAAGTCTTGATTAACACCTGACAGACGGGCAGATGCTGTCGTCGTTTCACACGTCTTCATTGTTTCTGCGCCGTTCTCCGTGCCAGATAGCTAATGTACTGTGACAAGCCTCAGACGGATGTCTGCGGCGAGGAGACGAGCCCGCCTCCGTGACCTGGCGAGTGTGTGAGGAACAGAAAAGGTTTTATCAAACTGAGAGGTTTCACGTCACAAACCTTCGTCTGTGTAGAGAGAGCCGTTCTGTGTATTTTAGGAGAGTCATTTTCTGCTGTTTGAAGAGCGTAGAAAGGCGACGTTTCCATGACGATCTGAGCGTTTGTTCCTGAAGGAAAACGTTTTCTGCTCACGTATCTCAGTGTTACTGGACCTGAAAGAACCCGGTCAGAACAGAGGAGAGAGTCAGCTGTCTGAGCTGCTCGTCAGTGTTAGGTCTGATTGTATGAACGAGAAATCATGTTAGAACAGTTATTAATTATGAAACTGACCTTCGTTAGCATAGACCAGCTAACATGTAACTGACCTTCGTTAGCATAGACCAGCTAATGTGGAATGGCACTTCATTAGCATTGAACAGGTAGCTAACATGGTACTTAGCCATTTTAGCATAAAGCAGCTAACATAGAAATCACCTTCGTTAGCATAGAGAAGCTAATGTGGAACTGACCTTCGTTAGCATAGAGATGCTAATGTAGAACTGACCTTCGTTAGCATAGAGAAGCTAACATGTAACTGACCTTCGTTAGCATAGAGAAGCTAATGTGGAACTGACCTTCGTTAGCATAGAGAAGCTAACATGTAACTGACCTTCGTTAGCATAGAGAAGCTAACGTGTAACTGACCTTCGTTAGCATAGAGAAGCTAACATGTAACTGACCTTCGTTAGCATAGAGAAGCTAATGTAGAACTGACCTTCGTTAGCATAGAGAAGCTAACATGTAACTGACCTTCGTTAGCATAGAGAAGCTAGCGCTCCGTTAGCATGAGGATAACTTTTCCAAGAACCGGGAGTTTGTGACGCAGCAGGAAGACGTTCAGGCGTCAGTCGGTCCCGACAGACACGCAGCTTCAGCCGCAGGCATTCGGATGTATCCGTGTGCATGCTGCCGTGCACATGCATGCAGAGTTGTGATTTTGTGTGTGTGCAGACAGTATGTGTGTGTTCCGCGTGTTCTGTGTGTTTCTGTTCTACCACCTGTGTGTCTGTGTTCATGCTGACATTCATCCAGAGGAGAAAACTATCGGCTGAGCATCTGAAAAACGTTCTTTCTGCTCTGGATTCATGGATAGGATGCTGCTGCTGCTGCAGCTGCTGCTGCTGCTGCTGCTGCTGATGCTCCTCTGGGTGCATGCTCATCCATGCAGCAGGCGTGAACACTGACACACGGGTGACCTCCTGGTTGGTTTGTTGCTTCATGGGTTCAGCGTTCTCTTCGGGCACAGCAGCTTTTCTGCTCAGAAAAACTCCTGGTCCCGCCCGGGTACCCCGAGACCTCCTCTGAAGTATCTGGTTTCTAAGGAAACTGATGAGAAGTTCGAGTGAACCAGAGTCCTGGTTGCTGATGGGCTGTGTGTTTTACTGGGATGGTGGATCCTCCTCACCGCTGCTTCAGTCCTGATGGTGAGTCTCTGTTTCTGCAGGAGGCCGTCATCGGGGGGCTGCAGTCTGAAACCACCTACTCTGTCACCGTAGCAGCCTACACCACCAAGGGGGACGGCGCTCGCAGCAAAGCCAAAGTCGTCACCACAACTGGGGCAGGTCAGAGCCGGTGACAGGACAGTTTCCTTTCTGGGGGGGCTCTGATCACATGACACAATGGAGAGCCGAGCCTCATTAGTCTGTTTGGGGGGGTTGACCTGTACGGGTTCTTTGGGTTTGTGGGTTGTCCGGTCTGCGAGGGGTCATAGAGGAGCGGCTGCTTCTTAAGGTGAGCTCAGGTGTGTCTCAAGTTCTCTTGAGGGTCATACGGCCACCTCACGGGAAATGGAACGTACCATTGTTGTGCATAGTTTATCATGATGTATTAATAAAGATAATGGAAGCTGCACACATTTAATTATTTAGTAATTAAATTACTTCTGAGTTATTATACATTATAGTCAACGGTGTATACTTTTATAGCGCTTTACTACCTTCTTTGAAGACCAAAGTCACTTTCACCCACAAACACACTGATGGCGGCTCTGCTGTCAAACGTGGCGCCAACCTGAAACCATCAGGAGCAACATGGAGTTCAGTGTCTCACCCAACCACACTTCCACATATGGGTGAACAGGGCGGGAACCGAACCTGCGGTATTCTGGTCAGAGGTCAACCGCTGTACCACAGACGCCTGTTAGCATTTAGCTGGCATTGATTTATTTTAGATGAGTTAAATTTATACATTTCTGGCTGAGCTGCTCCTACAGAGATAAACTCTAACATCACACTACATTAATCAGCCAGAGCTCATTCCTTAATCCACCGTTCTTCTATCGTTCCTCCATCGTTCCTCCTTTCCTCTACCGATCCTCTACCGATCCTCTACCGTTCCTCTACCGATCCTCTACCGATCCTCTACCGTTTCATCTACTGATCCTCTACCGATCCTCTACCGATCCTCTACCGTTTCATCTACCATTCCTCTACCATTCCTCTACCATTCCTCCATCGTTCCTCGGCTATTCCTTTATCGTTCCTCTACTGTTTCTTTACCATTTTCCACAGATTGTAAATACTATCAAAACTTTAGAAACATGTTTGATCTCCTCCGACATGTCTTGGCCGTCTTTTCTTTTGCTGCACGGCTGTATTTATTAGATTTACAGAAGACAGTTGCCACAAAAGACAAATCCTAAAATCTTTACTTACTATTTCGATTGAATCATGATCCGATAAAATGTTCAGGTGAACAGCAGCAGTGAAGAGGGAAAGGATGACAGCTCACCAAAGTGAACCTTAGTCATAACTAGAGAAAAGGACATTCCTCCTGAACAGGAGCTTCAGTAGGAGATCCTCTAGAACAGGAAGTCCTTTCATTTGATGAAGAAGTCATACAAGCTTCTGTTTAAAGTAAAACAATTCTATTAAACTATTTAAACTATTTCTGTTTTTATCTATGACTAAAAGAAAAACAATCTATAAATATTTCAAAAGTAACAACAAAGCAAATAAAAGGGTGAAAGAAGAATTAACAGCTCCCACTAGGTATTGATCAGAGAGGAACATCCTCACTGACTCTTTTAGGATTAAAGGTTGGAGACTCCTCCCTGCTCTAGGGGTTAGTCCTTCCTGACCATGTCATTTAGATCTTTCTGAGGAGCTCAGAGCTGCTGAGTTAATCCGGATTCACTTATCTGATCTATACACCAAAATGACAAATGTTGACACCTTTAAGGTTACATTTGTTTCCTGACATCAAGTGAAACCTGGACTGCAGCGGGTCTACTGGACCGTGAGGGTTCTGGGTTTTCAGCTGTTTTTCCCTCTTTCAGTCCCGGGGAAACCCAGCATGATCATCAGCGCCACGTCGGGGAACACGGCTCTGATCCAGTGGCAGCCGCCCAAGGAGATGGTGGGTGACCTGATGGGCTACCAGCTGCAGTTCAAGCGCACGGATGAGGAGGGGTTCAGTTCCCGCGAACTGAAGAAGACGGACGACCACTACACCGTCACCGGTCTGCACAAGGGCGCCACCTACGTCTTCCGCCTCAGCGCCCGCAACCGAGCCGGCGTCGGGGAAGGTTACGTGAAGGAGATCAGCACCCCTGAGGACACGCCCTCCGGCTACCCCACCAACCTGCAGGTCACCGGACTGACCCAGTCCAGCACCCAGCTGACCTGGGAGCCCCCCCTGCTGCCGGAGCGCAACGGCAGGATCATCTCCTACGTGGTGGTGTACAGGGACATCAACAGCCAGCAGAACAGCACCAACCGCACCACCGACACGAACATGACCATCCAGGGCCTCAACCCCGACACCACCTACGACATCCGCGTGCAGGCCTTCACCAGCAAGGGCGGGGGCCCGCTGAGCCCCAGCATCCAGAGCAGAACCATGTCCAACGGTGCGTTCTCCTCCACTCATCAGCTGCTCAGAGAACGTCAGAACATCTCAGATGGTCTCTGTTAGAGATTCTGATCGATTCCGTTCTGATCCTCCTGGTGTCTCCGACTCCATCAGGCCTCGTCTTACAGATTATTGATTTATAGAGAGCTACTCTCTCTACACGCCAGCGCCACGCGTGTCCTCATCTTCTATCACTCACAAACCTGAGGTGGACCAGAACCAACCGTCTCGTGAATTTTAGAGGCTCTAACTGAGACATCTCGTATGTACTGGTGGTTCTGTGTCTACTTATGGACAAACGTGAACAAGGGCTGCCACGATTAGTCGACTATTTTAATAGTCGATTAGTCGACTAATCGATGACTAACTGAGTATTAAAATAGTCGACGACTAATTTAATATTCAATTAGTCGTCACTTTATATTCTTTGGAGTCAGAGTGGAGTAAAGATGAAAGTTATAATGGCATTAAGCTGGGATTATTTTGGCATTTATTGAGGTTTTTTAGGCTAATTTGGAGTTTAGCCAATATTTCAACTGCATGCTAGCTGTTTTGGCTAACTTAGGCTTTTTTTACAGTTTTTTAGGTTATTTGGCATTCTACTGATATTTTACCCGTCTATCAGCTTCAGTGATTTCAGTTATCAATTTCAGCATCTTCTGCTATCATCACCAGCATTTTCAGCGGACAAATTCGGCTTACAGCATCCACACTAGCATTATGAATAAATGAAATTGTTTATTTCAAGCAATCACGTAATAATACATCAAATAGCATATAATAAATCACAAGTTGATCACTTGAAAGAGAGTGGAAGGAAGCGAACTAATCACAACTGGCACTATCACAGGTAAATCTATATGTCTAGTTCTTAGTTAGTTTAATGCTAAAGATGGTTAAGATGTGATTTACATCCACTGTATACATGACCCGATTAGTCGACTGTCAAAATAATCCTTTGTGGAAGCCCCAACGTGAACCAGGATGAGGTTTCATCGAGGAGATGCTGGTTCTCCTCCAGATCAGACATCTGGGATGACCTTCACACTCCTGGACTACATTTACTTTTCTAAAGGTCCATTCGACTCACATGACTGTTTTTGTCACAGATTTCCCGACTCTAAACTTTGGCGTCAAAGCTGTGACCAAAACGTCGGTCCTGCTCACATGGGATTCACCTCCAAACTACAAGTCCCAGGCTCCTTTTAAGGTGAGCGCAGACTTCCTGCAGCATCCCTCTCATGTTTGCTGGTGTTAATGCTCGGCTGCTGTTTCAGATCCTCTACAACCAGCAGAGCGTGGAGGTGCAGGGAAACCTGAAGAGGAAGCTCATCAACCAGCTCCAACCCGACACCGAGTACTCCTTTGTGCTGACGAGCAGGGGCCACATCGCCGGCGGTCTGCAGCAGCAGGTCTCCATCAGAACCGCTCCGGACCTCATCAAAACCAAGCCCAGCAAACACCTGGCGCATGGTAACCGGATCACCATCAGCCTGCCGGCGGTGCAGACCAGCGCTCACATCAGGTCAGTGCTGGCTCCTCTGAGGCATCATGGGAATTCTCCTCCTGCTGAAGCTGCAGAGATGCTCCTGCACCCCCCCGCAGACACTTCGCCGCTCGCTGGTGATTGGCCTAAAGGGCTGTCAGGGCCGGTCACGCTCCAGCGCCGGCTGACAGAAAGTGTTGGTGATTGTGGATGGGGGCGGGTCTTGTTATACTTGTTTTCTTCCACTCTCAGACCGACTGTTGAATCACAAATGCAAAGGGGGGGGGGGCAGCTCCTTTTACAAATGCTGCAACCAGGAGAAACTTTCAGCTCCAACAAACATTCAAGGAGAACGGCGCCGAGGAGCACAGACACACATGCACGCCGTCGCTGCGACCCTCATTTCTGCAGGTCTTCCTGAGAAAAGGAGACGCGTGTAACCCTCCGTTAACCTGCAGGTCTACCTGCTGCAGGTTAACCAGCGTGTTTGTTTTAGCGGCAGACGCTCTCCGTTGGAGAACGCAGATCCAGTCGCTGCTGCTGGACCAGCGTCTCTCCATGCGTCTGCAGCTGCGTCTGCGTCTGCTCCTGTCCTCACGCCTGTGTGTCGCCCTGCAGCTGGTACTACATCGTGCTGGTTCCCTCGTCCCCCTCGGCGCGCCGCTGGAAGAATCCTGACGAGATGGACCTGGAGGAGGTGAGTGTCGGGTCGGGGTCACAAACCGCATCATCGCCTCCCAACAGGCTGTTGGCTTAGGCTAATTAGTTTCAGGAAGGGGTTTAACCACGCCTCAGGTGGGCGTGTCTAGAGTCATGACCTGCTTACAGGCACGGCAGCGAATGACAGAAGTTTTCTGTTCAGGAGCTAAAGTTTGTCCTGGACTCAGATTTCTGTTCGTCCTCTAAACAGCCTTCAGCTCAAACGGGCTGAACTAAAGAGCGAGTCGAAATAGGAACGATTCATCTCTAAGCTGCTTGTTTGGACTCTCTTCTGTTCAGCTCCCTGTAGAAATAAGTGCAGAACGAAGGAGGGCGGGATGGGAGTCCCCGAGTCATTAAACGGCGAGCCGGACGCCGTCTCCTCCCTCCATCATAATGATTTCATGAGGCTGCATCTGCAGCGCCGCTGCTGCTTTATTAGCCGGGCTGGCAGCCGCGTTCGGATCGGGCGCTGGAGGAAGTGCTAATTGCTCGCTGCATTGTTTGCTGCTGCGTGAGCGCACGAAGGCCGTTTAGGCTCCGAGGAGTCACGGCTGCTGAGGCAGAACCACCTCCCGCTAACGACGCCACTTCACATTCTGCTGGTTACCCCGGAGCTTTCCTGGTGTCATGCTGACCTTCTTCCTCTCGTCTCCTCAGCTGCTCCGATCCAGTGAAGGTCCAGTTCTGAGGCGCAGGCGCCACCTGGATCCCGCCAAGCCCTACATAACTGCCAAGCTGCCATCCCTGCCGACCACCTTCACGCTGGGCGACGAGAAGATGTACAACGGCTTCTACAACAAGCCGCTGAGCAGCCAGCAGGAGTACCTGTGCTTCGTCCTGGCCGTGCTGCAACACGAGGAGACCAACACCACGGCCAACTACGTAAGAGGGTTTCCTGTTTCTGCAGGGGGGTACAGGCTCGGCTTTAGAACCCAGAAGATTCTGCTGGTCTAAAGCGGAGGAGGAACCAGGAGGAACTCCGCTTTAGACCAGCAGGATCTTCTCTGACCTTTTGCTGCTTCCACTCTTCCATTCGTCCTCTAAACTCCCAGAGATCCTGCCTCCCGTATCTACAGCTGGGGGGGCCACAGCGGCTCTCTTAACACTGCTCATACAAGCGTCTGTGGGGGCTCTGAGCGCTCGTCAAACAGCGGCGGTGGGGGCTAAACTCCTCTGCAGGAGGAATGAGAGCGGGGATTGCTCTGGGCTGAGCGGGGCATGCATATTCAGCAGCTGAGCTGCACCTGAATCCCACCTTACCTCCTCTGAGCACCTCCTCCTCCAGCCTTTTCCTCCAGCCTCCTCCTCCAGCTGTCCTCCTCCAGCCTCCTCCTCCAGCCTCCTCCTCCAGCTGTCCTCCTCCAGCTGTCCTCCTCCAGCCTCCTCCTCCAGCCTCCTCCAGCTGTCCTCCTCCAGCCTCCTCCTCCAGCCTCCTCCTCCAGCCTCCTCCAGCCGTCCTCCTCCAGCCGTCCTCCTCCTCAGATCGATGAGTGCGATGGTGGTTCAGGGGGGCGGGTTGCGGGGCAGGAGAGTCGGTAAAGCCCTATTCCCCTGAAGCCCTCCCTCCTCCACTAATCCCCCCCACTCGGAGGCGGGAGGGACGAGCGGAGGAGGCGCAGCTGTGATGTACTTCAAAGGAGTGGCAGAAATCCCCGCGCTGCCGCCGTACCTGCGCGGCGGATCAGCGGGGCTTCAGGTGCTTCAGCAGGTCGGCTGCACCTGTCGATCGTTTCTGGATGGTCTTCCTGGGCTCCAGGTCAGAAACGATTAGGGGGGCTAACAGTCAGTGAACCCCCCCACAGCAGAAGCTGCCTCACCGACCCAGAGAGCCGGACAACGAGTGCT
>NC_050528.1:540891-545131 GCF_002922805.2 Oryzias melastigma
CGTCCTGCAGCGTCTGCACACTTCTCCACATATTCTTACATCTTTCTCCCCCCTTGTATGTGTCATACTGCCCCCCCACGTGGGCTCCCAGCCCCCCAGGGAAGAGGGGGTGGGCACAGACGTAACAGGCGTCCCTGCTTGTTTGTCTGGCGTGCGCCCTGCAGCTTTTTTCCAGCACTTTTGCTGCTCGCAGGGTCAACGGCGAGGAGGACCAAACACGCCGTGAGGGGGGGGGCAGAGCTGAGGCTGACTGCAGAAACCGTGGAGTCAGCCTCCAAACCGGCATTACACCTCTTTGCTCAGCCTCTTTCTGCCAGCTCTCATCTCCTCTTCCGGCGTCGCAGACTCTGAACCGCCACGGCGCTCAGGACTCATTCTGCAGCGTCTGCGCAGCCGCAGATCCAGCAGGAGCATCTCGCAGTCGTCCGTCGGCTCTCACCGGGCGCTTCGTGCTGCTGATCACATCTGCATTCAGCTCCTAATTTGCTCTCTAAATGCGATTGTCTTATGAAATCTTTGTAGCTGCAGCTCTCCGTGTTTTTCAGCCACTAATGGCTTTTTGACGACAAAAAACACTTCAGTTAACTCGGCTGAAAATCAGCTCTGAGTGGAGCGTGATGCCAAATAGAGATTTAATGTGACTGACGCGCGGAGATCAGTTACGTCTGTTTCTTCTGCTCTCAATCTTCACATTTCCAAACAGGACGGCTGGAACTTAATATCTTCAGACGGATGGAGACGGGAGTCCATTTGTGGAGCGTTTATCCGGGTCATTAGTGGAAGGACGGAGGCTTTAGGAAAAGAGGCGGAGCTACTGGGAAAATGAAGCAATATGGTTTTATTCAACAAATGATCGACCACTTCCAGTTATGCCTTCTATGAGCAGCAGATAACCTCGGTGTCGGGGGGTTGACCCCTCCGCCTCCCCTACTTCCCCCTCACTGACCCTGAAGCGTTCACTACGACCCGTAGATATGGAGCTAAATTTGGGCCAGTATTATTTAAAACCCCAATAAAATAACTTGAAAAACTATCGGTGTTTGTTCAAAAAAATGTAAAATGTCTGAAACTTTTTGCTATTCTAAAATAAATGTCAATATTTTCAGCTTCAAATGTTCCGTGTTTTAGGTTTCAAAACTCAAAATTTCAATTTCAACTCTTTTTTTTAAATTTTCAGATTCAAAAACGAAAAAGAAGGATTATAAGTGAAAAAAAAACTTTGGAAACTGAAAATTGAGTTTTGAAACCTAAATAACAGAACATTTGAAACTGAAAATAGTTACGTTTTTTAGAATAGCAAAAAGTTTTAGACATTTTACATATTTTTTGGCCAAAAACCAACATTTTTTCCAAGTTGTTTTATTTGGATTTAAAATAATTTTAGCCTAAATTTAGCTCCATAGTAGAAAAACATGAAAGTTTTCTCTGAATGGTCTATGACCTTCATATTTCCTGAAGGTCACCGGATGTACCGGTTTGACCTTTATCCAGACGCAGACGCCTGCATTGGTAGATATTACTGGATTGGCCATCACGTGACACACATGCAGCATTACTATCCATCTGCGTGAAGGACAGAGGATGTTCAAACACAAAGAATCCCAAAAGCAGAAGAAATGTTTTACAATCAACAACAAAATAGTCTGATAGAGAGGAATCCTCACAGGGCAGGAATAGCATTTTAACGGAGACAAATCCGGCTGGGAAGCGTGAAGTTTCTGCTGAAGTGGGAGCTAGCGAGTAGCATGCTAGCTTGGTTCATCATCGATGTAAACTGTTATAAAAGTTTGACTGATGTTATTCACGAGCGACCAGCCTAAAAACTGATGGTAATTATGTTGCTCTCACGTTGATACACTGTCTATGTGGTCCAGATACAGGTTGCTGCATCGTCAGCACCATGTTAAGTGTGTTTAAGGCTAAATTTTCTTGTCAGTCACATATTTTTTCAAAAAAATAAAGCAACTTCTCGCATGTAATTTTCTAAAAACGTGGGACCAGAGTTGAACTTTTTCTGGAAGATAGAACACCAGGTCACTCTGTCCTTAAACACTGAGGACAGCAGATGACAGGAGCTGCCAATGCAAACACAATAGTAGTTTCCAACCATTTTTCATTAGGTTTTTACTAGTTGTTGCTGATATAATTCTATCTGTGTGAGTTAAAGAGTGTTTTTTAATTTTTACATCACAGGAAAAGGGCTTTAATACTTAACTTTCAAGTTCTTCCGTCACTGAACTTCATGAATTCCTTCTTTTCTGGGTTTGGGTGAAAAACATCTACAAGCTCAGATTCCAGTATATTGAGAAAATCAAAAAACACATTTAGCAGCTGTTAATTTAACAGCAACATTACCTGTAACACTTGAAGGCGCAGTTCTCTATTTACAGAATAATCTTTAGAGATATTAAATATCTAAATATACCACAAGATCAATCATTTTCCGTGCTTTAATTTTAATCATGTTCTTGAAGATGGATTCAGAGATGAAGGAGTTAGCCTGATTTCTGTGGTTGATCGTGCCTGTCCTCACTGGAACAGCAGCGTTCTGCTAATGCTTAACCGTGACGCCTGCATGCATGTCACACAGGACAACCCAGTGATGTCATCGATGCATCCACCTGTCAGGACAGCTGAAGGTCTGAGTCTCTCAGAGCAGAACGGCCTGAATGATCAGGAACGTTCTGATGATCCTCTCAGCGTTCCTCCTGTGAGAGCCTCATTAGCTGCATGACTGAGCTTTTATCAACCATTAGGAGCCATGGCTCTGCACCGCCGGGACCAGCAGAGGCCACGCCCCCTGATGTCCCTCTCTGCTTCTGCTGGTCACACCAGCAAATAGTCAAAACGGGAACATTTTCCCAGGATTCCCGTCCTAAAGTCTGTGGAGGCGTGGTCAGATCTCCTCTGCAGAGGAGGTGAGGATCTCTGCGTTTCTGTTTGCAGCAGAAACAGGAGAACCACTTTGATGAAGTCTTTATACACAGAAATATGAAAGTCTTGACTTTTCTGTCTGATTGATCTTCTGTCTGTTCTAGTATCCGAGCGCGCTCGTCTGCACGTGCACGCGCAGTGTCAGTTTTCTAGCCGCTGCCCACGAGAATGAGAGATAACGCAAGTTGTGACAAAGCACAGGACTCTGTGAGCTCATCTCAGCTTATCTTTCCAATTAATATCTGCCTGCGTGCCAAAGAGCCGGCTGCTGTGCAGCTAATGATGCGGATTACTGCTGCCTGCTGCCCAGCCACTCCCGCCTCACGCTGCGAGCGCAATTCTTCTCCAAGTCTGCAATCTGTCATACGCGCACCTCTCCACACCCCCGCCCCCTCCCCACCTGTATATCCTATCAACACTGAATAGGTGGCGTGCTGAGCTCTAATGACAGATGCTGCCGTCCTCCCTCCCGCTCTGTCTTATCTGTCAGCCCTGCTCTTCCTCTGTCCTCCTCTTCCTCTGTCCTCGCTTCAAACGCTGCTCTGAATTACCACCTCCTCTGATGCCCCCCGCCCCCTCTCCCCTTCCACCATCTCCATCATTTGGAGACAGAATGGAAAGATGTCTCATTTATAACCAAGGTGGAGGAGCCTTCTCACTGTCACCCCCCACCTCCTCTGTCACAGCACCAACACTAATGAAGAAGAGATGGCTCTTCGTCTGCGCCCCTATTTATGTCAGAGGAGCCATGAGGGGACACGCCGCCTCATCCCGGCTGTCCGTCTTCACTTCTCATCCGCTTGGTCTTAAAGCGGGAAAAGGAAGATTACTGACCACTTCAGAAAGTTCAAGGACCTGTTGTTACATCTGCAGTTACGTCTGCAGTTACGTCTGTAGTTACGTCTGCAGTTGCGTCTGCAGTTGCATCTGCAGTTGCGTCTGCAGTTGCGTCTGCAGTTGCGTCTGCAGTTGCGTCTGCGGTTGCATCTGCAGTTGTGTCTGGAGTTGCGTCTGCAGTTGCATCTGCAGTTGCATCTGCAATTGCGTCTGCAGTTGCGTCAGAAGTTCCATCTGCAGTTCCGTCTGCAGTTCCATCTGCAGTTGCATCTGCAGTTCCATCTGCAGTTCCGTCTGCAGTTCCATCTGCAGTTGCATCTGCAGTTCCATCTGCAGTTACGTCTGCAGTTACGTCTGTAGTTACGTCTGCAGTTGCGTCTGCGGTTGCATCTGCAGTTACGTCTGCAGTTCCGTCTGCAGTTGCGTCTGCAGTTGCATCTGCAGTTGCATCTGCAGTTGCGTCAGAAGT
>NC_050528.1:545300-557198 GCF_002922805.2 Oryzias melastigma
ATCTGCAGTTGCGTCTGCAGTTGCGTCTGCAGTTACATCTGCAGTTACGTCTGCAGTTCCGTCTGCAGTTGCGTCTGCAGTTGCGTCTGCAGTTGCATCTGCTAGTGTATCGGGCGTTACGCCTCTAATTTAGTGTCATGTCCAGAGTGATTACAATCTGCTGTTGTTTTTTAAAAAAATATTTAAATGTCAAAATTTAAAGACCAAACTTAATTATTGATGCTCAATAAAAAACAAATGAGTTTGTAATGAAACATAAGAACATATTTACTAAAACAGGAAACATAAGAACAACGACTGAGCCGACACCCCCCCGCCGCTGTTGACTGTAGCGCCGCCTCTGTCAGGTTTGCACAACTCATGAGATATTTGCATCTAAAATAAGGATGAGCTTGTTTGAGCTTTTATGTGAACGTGACGCCGGAGGAACGAAAGAAAAAACGGTTCTAGTCAGTCGCGACTTGATTCCCATTGTTCATGTTAATGAGCCGTTTAAAAGATTCGGTTCGTTTGTGAACGCCACCTCCTCAATCAGGTCGGTCTTTGGCAGTGATAGCCAGCTCCACCTGTGGTCAGATGCTGAATTGAATCCGTCTAGCTTTAAAGCAATCTAAAGTTATCTTGCTCCTAAACGTCTGCCTCAAAGTCTTCTGGGTAATTCTGCTAACTGCTGACGTTTGCTTTCACTGCAGATGACCTTCTCAGCCAGTCCCTACTCGGACCCCATCCTGGTGAAAGCTGAGAGGTCCGAGGGTCTGGAGCAAGCCGAAATGCTGTGGGTGATGGGGCCGGTCCTGGCTGTGGTCCTCATCATCATCTTCGTCATCGCCATCATCCTCTTTAAAAAGTGAGAGTTTATCGCTCGTTCTGCTGCTTTCGTTTGACGCCGAGCTGCAGCAGTTGCTGCGATTGGGTGTTTCCTGGGGTTGCATCAGGTGCAGTAATGAGGCTCCCGCATGCGCCGCTCACACACCTGCAGCCGGCGCTTTGACGGGAGGAGAACCAGAGAATTGATTTGTGTTTCGCACAGAAAGCTTCGGCCCACTTGGCTCTTTTCAACATTACTGTGAGACGCCTCAGTTGAATTGGCAGCTGACAGCGGCGCTCTAATAAAAGCGCAGCCTGTCTGTCAGAGCCTCTTAGGTAGAAGTGAGAAATGTGTTTAGGCAACACCATTGGTCACTTCACATCAACAGAGACGCATCGGAGGAGGCGGCGCTGCACCTGGTCCAGGAGACGTTATCCAGACTCCGTCTGTCAGGGAGCTTGATGGTTTAACGCATGTGTCAAAGTCAAGGCCCGGGGGCCGGGTCCGGCCCTCCATGAAATTCTGTCCGGACCCTCCAGGTCATTTTATTGTTATCAATAACCAGATGTTATCTTGAGCTCATTTCTAACTTGGATCATTTTGACAAAATATATTTTAGTGGAATAATATTCCTGCCTTCATATTATTTGTTATGTTAAAAAGTTACTGTTTTAAAGTCTTTTTGGATTAATTTGGTATTTATTAAGATTTTTTAGGCTATTTTGGAGTTTAGCAAAAACTGCAGCTACGTGTTAGCTGTTTTGGCTAATTTAAGCTTTTTTTCATTTTTTTAGGCTATTCTGGAGCTAATATTTCAGCGACATAATAGCTGTTTGGGTTAATTAGGGCTTTTTTCTGTTTTTTGGGCTATTTTGAAATGTAGCCATTTTTTTCAGATGCATGCTAGCTGTTTTGGCTAGCCTGTTTTTTTTGTTGTTTTTTTTACGTTTTATCAGGCTACTTTGGCACTTAGCTAATATTTTAGCTGACTATTACCTTCAGTGTTTTTAGCTATCAATTTCAGCATCTTCAGCGGCCAAATTCAGCTTCCAGCATCACACTAGTATTATCACAGGTAATGTTATATATCTAGTTCATAATTATGTGAAAAAGTTATGGTTTTTAAGTTTTAACATTTTTGATTTACAGTGTTAAATAAATGGTCAGTTTCTGATCTTGGCCTATAATGCAAGTTTGACACTTAAAGTCACGACATCATCATCCTTTTATCACACTTTTTAAGGGACGCTCTTCTCAGACCAGGAGGCGTGTCCTCCTGGTCTGAGAAGAGCGTCCCTTAGCACTGTGTTCCAGAGTAATGAAAGGATGATGATGCCATGATTTTGAACCATCAACCTCCATGACAGACTTGGTCTGTCAAAGGTGTCATTACCCTAAAAGGGTAATGAAAGGATGATGATTTCTTCTCAGACTAGGAGGCGTGTCCTCCCGTCTGAACCGTCAGCAGGTGAGCGTCACCATTAAAACATCCACTCAAAGTGAGCTCATTACCTTCCAGCCGTTATTTACACCAGACGCTTTCAGGGGATGAAGCCCCGCCTCTCCTCCCACCCCTTTGTTCAGAGTACCTGTTTTGCCCCGCCTCCAGCAGACCTTTAAAAAAGGCTGGTGAATAATAGACCTTCAGACAGCTCGGCATTGAAGCTGCACAGACGGACACGGGGGCCGTGGGGGGGCCGCTTGGCCTTTTCACTCCACCTGCAGCTAATGTGCACAGAAATGATCTCAGCAGCAAACGAGGACGAGGCTGTTCTGCTGCTCCAATCCTTCACTAACTGTTCAGGGGAATTTAAAAATAGAGTAAAATATTGAGTCAAAAGGTTTGCAGACAGAAGACGCATTAACTCCTCCCCCTTCCTTCTTTCTTGCTCTGGCAAATGCAGCAAACAGGAAAGGTAGGTGGAGTTCTGTCAGCATTCTCATTCGTGCTGTGAAAATGTTGGTGTTGAGTGATGCTTGGGGGGAGGGGGTGCAGAGTTGGCATCTCTCCGCTTCATTTGACCAGAAAACCAAAGAAGTTCTGAACCTTCATCCGGGCGGGTCAGAAACGCTGAACATGAAAGAGAAATATCAAACTCTGCAGCCCCGATCACCTTTATGTTCCTGTGCATGTTCCTCATCGTCCGACTCCTCCGCTTGTGCCGTCCACCATCTTTGTTTCTGTGAGTCTTTCTGTCAGGAACGTAGCGGTTTACCTGCAGGACTCTGAACACCTGAATCAGAGTCACCTGTGGATGAGAGATGAGGAAAAGAGGAGAGTCTGACCGTCAGAGGACGCCAGTCTGCTTCCTCGTGGATGGATGTGCACACATGCACACACACACACATGCACACACATACACACACACATGCACACCCCTGCACACATGCACACCCCTGCACACATGCACACCCCCACACCCCCACACATGCACACCCCTGCATCCCTGAAGTCTCTTCCTTCACACATTTCAGGATGATGATGATGGTCTTTCTGGAGCTGCTGGCCTGTTTACCTTTGGCCAGCGCTGGCAGGTGATGCGCTCTGACATCTGATTGGGTCTGAAGGATAAATTAGAAACGGAGGAACAGGTCACACATGCTTGATCCCCGTCCCACCTTCAGCGCAGAGCAGCTGCAGTACTGATCTGCAGGAGAACTGGATACGCTCCGGCTCCGCTCTCAGCTGGAAAGGACAAGATGCTCGTCAGAGATTAGCCGTCATGCTGCTAGCATTAGCTTAAACCTGTGCAGACCGTGATAGCGTGGCGGCAGGGCCTGAGACGGAGGTGGGGGCTGCGTGCGCTCCACCAGCTTTGTATATTCTCTCCACAGAAGGGCTTGCTCTTCCTTCAAACCTTTGCCTGCCACTTGCAAATGGAGTGCAATGAGATGTGAAATTTCCACAGGGCGCCCTGATGCTTCTTTCCGCCCATTTCCATTTGCTGTCAGGAGGCTTGTGAGTCTGCAGCTGCATCTGTGAGGATGTGTGTACATCTGTGAGTCCGCTTGTGCGTCAACAGATGCCGGCTGTCGGAACACAAGCCGGCTGAGTTTGCTTTTCTTTCTCCACCTGATGGACCGGCCAATGCTCGACTGAGCTGAGCCGGTCCAAGCTGTGCTGTGCTAAACTCGTCACGGCGAGGCCTGGCATCGCAGGTGCTGCAGAACCGCTCCTATTATCTGGTGTTGTGCCACGCAGCTGATGAGCCAATTACAGCAGCCGCCTGCTTCCTCTCAGCCTGGAAGGACAGTGAGCACAATGTGCTTTTAACACATGCACACATGCACACACACACACCTGCACACACACACACATGCACACACACACACCTGAATCTTTGCAGACGCACATCCTCACACAGCAGCTGTCAGCATATCCAGCTACAGACTACAGACCCAAACTTGCAGACTCCGGCAACATTCTTGAAGCGCCGCCGTTTTTACCAGTAATAGGAGGAAGGTTCTGGTGGCTGCTGTCACAGGAACCGCCGGGCCTCAGAACCTGTCTCCACTGCCATTAAACGGACCATTAACTTCATTGAATGTGCAAATGAGTGAAAGTGTGTGATATGGAGGCGTAATTGATGTCATATTAAATCATCCTGTCAGTTTCACTTTGTTTGTCTCTGCCAGAGTCCTTCTGTTCGGCTCTCCATTGTCTTCTCGTTAGGAAGTCATTCTCTGTGTTTGCGTCCTCAGGAAGCGGGCGTCGCCTCTGCCGAAGGACGAGCACTCGGGCGGAGTCAAAGACTCGCTGCTGGCCAACTCCTCCGACCCCGTGGAGATGAGAAGACTCAACTACCAGACCCCAGGTAGGAAGAACGACTGGATCTAACGGGGAGGCGTGGGGTCGGATCACATTTGATGAAAAACGTGAAAATGGGCGGAGACTTGATAGACGCTTCGTTTCTGCTCATGAGTCACAGAGGAAGCAGCACTGAGCTTCTGCCTCAGACGTTCTGTCTGGTCCTGTGGACCACCAGCATGTCACCCAGAGAAACACCAACCACACACGCCCCGTACCATGATAGCACCGCCTCTGGCCAGCTGCAGATGCGTCCTGGTTTAGCCTTTTGCTGCAGTGTTGATCACTGATGCTGGTTTCTGCATGAAGCTCCAGCTGCTCTCAAACGCTGCGAGACGCTCAGGAACAGCTGCTGCTTTAAAACAGTGTGGCTGTCGCTGCTAATTATGGCTAATTTAATTACAGCATCTTTGCGTTTCATGGAATGTTAAAAGCAGCATCAGTTTAGGGAAGTGGCTGCAGGTGTGGGGACGCTCCCGTGCCGCGGCGTCTCTGACGGCGCTTCGATCTGCCCCCGACTTCAGCCAGAAGTGCCAACATCTAGGAAAAGTTTTAAAGGCTAATTATTTTTGCCAGCATGCCCGGGTGGCAGCGTGAGCAGAGTCATGCAGGACGGAGCTGTCCAAACACACACGGGCACGCGCCCCGCTGACGGGGGGCCGCGGCCCCTCAGGTCCTCGCCGCTCCCGCCTCCTTTCATTCCCTCCAGCTGGTAATGAGTCCTGCTGCCTCTGATGTCAAGGTGAGCGAAGCCGAGGGAACAATGCAGCCCCGAGAAAATGTCAGCTCCGAATGTGCCGGCGTCCGTGCACGGCTGCCTTCTCACAGCTTATTAAAGATCCCATTTGCCATCCACATGCACACACACGTGCACGCAGCCCCTTTGAACCCCTGCAGAGGAATTAAGCCGCGCTGCCGCTCTGCCATCCTCCCACTCCACCTCTCTCATCTTTTGTCTTCCATTCCCCCGTAGGGTAATCTCTTTCTCCGCTCGCATTCTTCCTCTCTTTGTACGTCAACACTTATTTCCTTCTCGCTCTCGCTCGCCACTTCTCTGTGATGCTTCAAGAGCGCTGATTATCACAAAAATCACCACGGCTCCGTCAAGAGGGTGAACGCGTGAACGTGGAGCGGGCCGCGCCGCCTTTGATTCCCCCAGCAGGCCGACATTCCTGCTCTGATTCGGATCGTTGTTGAGAGCTGCAGCCTGAAGCAGAGCCCGACTTCACGGCTGTCTCCACGCACCTCCGCCGTGCCCCTGGGCACTCCGGCAGCAGCTGTTTGCAGTTACTTGACCTGGTTTATCTTCACAGCCTCTCCCTTCAAACACGGCGTTTACCGCCGCGACTCCAGCGTGAACGGAGCGCCACGTTAGTTTATCAGGAGTCAGAGGATTGTTTTCATGTCCGTCTGGCTCTGCAGCCCGAGGTGACGGACGCTTTTAGGCTTTTCTGGCTCCTGTTTCCATGAGCTTTGTTTCTGGAGGGAGAGGTACGGTGGCCCTGAAGGTCAAATCCTAGCAACGAATCACTCAACACAAAAACATTTTAACTACAATAAAAAAAATAATAATTAAAGCTGCCCCTCCCCCTCTGCCCCATCCCCCAAAAACTATTTTTTCAAAATGGTGACTTTTCTGTTGGTTTTATCTCCATAGCAACCGTTTCATGTTTTAGTCGCCTGGACGTGACGGACCGGTCCGAGTCGTTTTCAGACGAATCGGCAAAAGTAAACTTTAGGATTTCCATAGCAACGGAGGTTTTTGGTTACCACGCCCACATTCCTAATACAGTTATAATGTGTTCTGTTTTGTTTAGTTCAGGTCGAGTCAGGGATTCATCTGTTTAACAAAATTCTGGTGAAATCTGAGTCACAGGGAGGCGCCACTTTCTGTGAGCTCGCCACAAGAACGCCGTTTAAAATCTACAAACTTCAAATCCTGCGTTTTCTCCCAGGTGGATCCCAGTGATGCTCAAGGAATTTACGTTTGTAGAACGTACTAACGCGGATTCTTTAAATAGAAAAATTGAGATGGCGGTCTCCTTCTGAGGTCAAAGGTCAATGACACTTTGGTTGAAGACTTAACCTGGCAGCATGTTTAGGATATTTTGTAAAGCTCCAATAAAAATTTGTTTTTACGATTTTGTGGAAAAATAAGAAAATTAACGAAATTCCCACTTTGACCCAAAATGGCCGCCAAGTCCTGTGGCCATCCCATAATAATTTAAAAAATCCTTTGGATTTCCTCGACACACGTTTTGGTTTTGTTAGTGGATTTTGACGTATTTTTTTAACCTCAGAAGAGATTTTGTCTCCGTTATGACATCTTCTGTGATGTCATCATCCTTTTTCATTTTGTGGGCGGGTTTGAATCCTGAAGCGGCTCAGGAATCATTTTCACCGGGTACCACGCTCATGCTAACTTTGGAGAGTTTTTGACGAGGATTACATTTTTGATGGAATGTGCAGAAAGAGCAGAGAAATCGATCTGGTCCTTCGGTTCAGGACGGCTGACGGAAGAAAAACTAACATTTCAGTTTAGAAAAAAAAAAAAAAATTTCAGAGAAAATTAAATCCAGGAGACAAACAAAAGGAGGAACAGGAAGAGGCTGGTATTCAGGCTCATCTCTGATTGGAAGATTGTTTTACATTTTTTTTCTTCCAGCATAAGATGTCTTTAAACGTCTGGCCACGCCCACTGCAAAAGTCCAATCAAGTCTTCATCAAACTTTGGCCAAAGAACATCTGTCATCGTCCAAATAGCAATATCCCATAATATCCCCACTTCCTCTTCTTTTTTCGTTTCATTTGTGAATATTTCAGTTTCCTGAAATGTTTTTGTTGTGGTTTCAGGATTTGTTTTTCTAAAAATGGGATGTTTTTATTTGTTTTGCGTTTTTAATTTTGTTGATTTTTTATATATTTGTGTTGATGTGATTTGGACTTCAGGGCCACCGTACACCAGGGGAGCGCCGATTTCCTTCATTAGCGAATCAGATTGATCCGTTTTCCTGAGAAGAATTCCTCCAGTGTCTTCCAGATCCACAAAGCGGCTTTTTTCTGCCGTCAGAGTTACTTTGTCCGTCGTTTCTTCCATTATTTTCTCTGGAGAAAGTCATTCGGTTAAAGTGGCGACTTCAAGTAGCAAAGTCTACAAAGTGCACTTTATGTACTGGAGAGTCAACATCCTTTACAGAGCGAGCATCAGCCCTCCTGATGTCTCTGTGAAAGCTTGTGAAGGGTCAGGTTCAGTTACCATGGCGAAGAGAGCAACCGAACCACAACCACACAAACACACGGATACAAACGCACACGGAAACACTCAGACACAAACTCTGCTGCATCTTTGAGCCGCTGTCATCCTGGGGGGTGAGGTCCATGTGGAGCGATGCTGTCTGGTCCTGGTCTGGGTCTGGGTCTGGTCTCGGTCCGGTCCTGGTCTGGTCTGGTCTAGTCTTGGTCCGGTCCTGGTCTGGTCTAGTCTCGGTCCGGTCCTGGTCTGGTCTAGTCTGGGTCCGGTCCCGGTCTTCTCCATTGACTGTTGTTCTTCCTCCCTCCTTTACTGTCTTCTCTCCACAGGTCCCAGCTCTCATCGCTGCCCCAACACTCCAAGTTAGTCTTCTTTCTCACATACTGCATACCCCCCCACACATGCGCTCTTCTCTCACCCCCCCAAACCCATCCCCCCCGTCACCATCCTGACAACATCACATGATCATGAGCTCAGAGCCTCTCCAACCATGTGGCGTCGGCGTCCTCATGGCTGCGAGCTTCACTGACGGTCCGGTGGGGTGGACGGTTCAATCACCAGACATCAGCGATGATAAATGTAGCTTCTCTGACTCAACCAGCAGCTTCAGCTGTGAAACTTTCAGCTTCAGCTGAAAAACACTTCAGCTTCAGCTTTGAAACCTTTTTAGCTTCAGTCCAGTTGGCTCCACAAAGGTGGATTAGGATTTAATGGATCCACTGATTTATATTGATCTTCACTTACATGAAAATCAATTAAATCCATCATTTTCCACCAGTATTTTATTTAAAAGCTTTTTTAGTCAAAGTTCCGTCTCGACTCCGTTTGGAACTCTGATTATGTGAAAACATATTTTAGTTCATAACAAACATTTTTTTTAGAAAAATATTTTTGTGAATCATTAAAATGATTGGGGGGGGGTGCTGTCCATGAATCGTCCAACAACAGCAGGGGGGGGGGTTGAGACTAACCCATCCAAAATGCTCCGGACCGGGGTCTCGGGGTCTTTGGTTGGGACGGTGGTTTCCGTTGGGGCGGGGGGGTCAGGGAATCGGGTTTGGGCCGCTGACCGGTCGGGTTCTCCTCTGACCCGAAGCGACGGCGTGACGGGTCTGCAGAGACTTCCTGCTCCACCTCCACCACCCGCTGAGCTTCACGGAGCGGGGGCGGTGTCTGCCCCCGTCAGGGAGCATGCTCACCCAGCCGCTCATGCACATCTCCACGCCGGCCCCCCCACCTCTGCCCCCCTCACTAGCATGGCGATCTCACCCCCACGCCAGCGGTCTGTTCCAGCTTGAGCCTCCTCCTCATTCATGGTTGCAGACCCCCCCTCACAGTCACCTCATGGTCCAGCCCGGCGGTCCGGCCGTCTGTCCATGTTGGAACCAGCGGGTCTCACTCTGCCCCCCTCTCTTTCAGGGATGAGGGAGCACCCGCCCATCTCCGTGGCGGTGCTGGCCGACCACATCGAGCGGCTGAAGGCCAACGACGGCCTGTGCTTCTCCCAGGAGTACGAGGTGAGTCGGCGCCGCTCGGTGTCGGGGGGCGTCTAACGCAGCGCACCGATGCATTATGGGAGAGGGTTTTTTCCGAGGCTTTCAGTCATTTTTACAACTCTATTACAAATCCCACCAGGAAAGCAACACTTCCATTAAACGCTGGAGATGCTTTTTCACAGAGCTGGCAGGTGGCGAGTTGCTTCAGCAATCTGCTCGCCGTTTCCCGGAGGAATGGGATTTCGCAGGCGGTCTCTCCAATGCAACTCAGTGAGGGATTATCTCTTGTCAGTGTTCTTCTTCACAGCCAAAAAAGAAAAGAAGATAAGGGCGCGCATTTGCATTTAAAGTGGAACATAGTTGGTTTGGGGTTTAAGCACGGCCGGCTGAAGGGAAAAGGTATTCCTGAAAACACAAAACACAATTTGTCTTTTATTTATTTGCTCCGATTGTCGGAGCTGCCCGCTCTAATCAGCGCTGTTCCTCTGACGGATTAGATCGGCCGGCTGCAGAGCCGCGGCGATTCGGCGCCGCCGTTTACTCGGAAGGTCGCGTTCCTGCTTGAGTCGGCGTGAACAGCAGGCGTGAGCGTGTGCTGAGCGCACTCCGTCCCCCAGAGAAGACATTTATTTATAATGACGTCTTTATCACATGTCTGTTCTTTACCGTCTGTAAGGAAAAATCGTTTTTTATTTACTGCAAGAATTTCCAGATGAAGTTCAGCTTTGGAATGCTGGAAAACCAGGAAGATCGCTGCTGATCACATGATCTTCTGTGACGCAACTTTCAATCATCTTTGGTCACAAAACAGTCTGATGTAAAAAATATAGAATATTGACGTTTGTTCTCTGATCAGAACTGAAGTTTGAAGATGTTTATATTTAATTATCTTTTTAGTTTATCACCAACAACGTTCTTGTATCAGAAACAGCAGATTTTTATCAATTTTTTCACGTTTTTTTATTTTTTATTCTATTCTATTCTTTATTTGAATTAAACATTTAAATGATAAAATCCAAGTTAGATGAATTTAAGAATAAAAGTCCTCTTTAGAGTTTTCAAAATAAAAGTGAATCATTTTTATCTCGGGGGGGCTGTGGGGCAGAGGTTGGCCTCTGATTGGACGAAGTGCTTTTGGGCAGGACTCTGAAGGAACATCAGAGGGAATGTGTGTTCGTGGACATTCAGCACTGAGAGGATGAAGCGCTTTAGGCCTCACCGGAAGGTAGAAAAGCGATAAATAAAAACACCGAATCTCGGTTTGATTCTGAGATTAGAAGCTTCTGTAGCTGATTCTGTTGTAGACTCAGAGATATTTGCCTTTTGATAAATGTTCCTACATTCATTTAAGTTTCATATCTTACATTTTTTTATTCCAATTAGTCAAACAAGCCGCTGTCTATAAATCAGACTTCTGTTGTTTAGGCTGAAAATTTCGTATCTAAATCCAGTTTTTTCAGAAGTGTCACGCTGGAGCCTTAATGAAACATCAAAGAATATTTCAATAATGAATAAAAAAATATATTCTTCATTTTGAGGCTCTGTACATTCTTTACTGTTTATTAGTGTTGCCGTATTACTGTGTTGATTTATGGGGAAATCATTTTAAATCCATTATTTCAACTTCAGAAACGTGCCGTTGGAAAGAAACAAAGTAGAAAAACACAAATTCATTATTCTTCAAGTCTAAACTATTCAAACTTTATCATGTAGATCTCCACACAGCACAACTTTTATAAATCATGAATTCATGATTAAAATTCTGATCATTTTTTACAAAAACGTTAGTTTCCTTTAGATCAGGAGTCTGTCACTCTTAACCCCAAAACCCAGCGAGAGAATTCCCACTTAATCTGTTATACTCTATTTATGCTCATGTGGCCATTAAAGCCATTTCTTCATCAAATGTAGCTTACAGATATGTAATAATTGATACTTTAAAACAAATAAGAACTACAACTTCTTCACTTTTACAAGTTCCATATAAAATACAGATTCTTGTTGCAGGAGTTTCACTTATTAAAAACGCTAGAAAAGCGAGTCAGACGCCACTTTCTACCATTATGACAGCTAGACTGTGCCGTACAGATTACAATATGTACGTCACTAATTAACATTTATTCTAATTGTCGTAGTTGTTCCTAAAGTGTGGCTCCAGAGCTCTGCTTTAGTCCTTTTTACCATCAGAGGTTTATCTTCTGATCGTCTCTCAGCCCAGGTTTCCCTCGATTTAATCTCAATGGGATTTCCTGGTAAAATAAAAGTTAAAAAGTGTTTTTTTATTGCTTTGGTGCTGATTCTAGATCCATTCTTGTTGGGTCTAAAACTGCAAACCATCATGTAAACATGAGAAGGAAACCTGTGCTGATCCGGATCCAGATCCAGATCCAGATCCAGATCCATGAGTCCAGCTGAAGATTTTCCCTGTAATGTAGAAACACACAACAGTGGATCACAGATCAGAATCATCCAGGTCAAACGTTAACCCCGCCCACACACACACCTCAGAGATGATGTCATGTTTGTGTTCTTAATG